>NC_053497.1:88255366-88555366 GCF_905171775.1 Rana temporaria | reverse complement strand
CACTTGCTAATCAAATTCCAGACAGCTTTTTAGAAATGGTCTGAAATTCAAGCTATGTATGGCCAGCTTAACATTGTTCTGTAGAATGATTACAAAAGCAAATACTGTTGGGTATGTTATGTGAATGCTTCTGGTGTACAGCACAGATGCAGATCTCTAGGGCCTATACATGTGAACAGAGACAACGTCTGTGCAGAGAAGCTCGACGGGCCAGTGTCTCCTAGCTCGCAGCACTGTCTGTGGCTGGAGGATGATCTCACATTCACAGTTCAAGCAGGTCATCCGAAGAGACAACCTTGACATTTACCCGTCCTGGCATCTTCTCTGCTTCCCGCCCATCCTTGTTATGCAGCTGGAGAGTCTGTTCTTCTTGTGAATCGTTAGGCGATGCAGCCAGGAGCACTTGGCCCAGGAACTGGTCACACATGAACTTGCTCCCCCAGACCTGAAAGTCAAAGAATATAAAGTTGGCTTTATGTTATGTTACTGCAGCCAGCACTGTCTGAATGCATTATAGTGAGTCATTGCCCCTGGTGTTCAGTCTGTGCAGATTCAGTAAACAATTTTAGGAAAGCACAAACAATGCCATGAAATGTGTTCAGTAAACAAAATGAATATTGTACATATAATTTTGACATAATTTAAATTGGATACCTTAAACTATTTACTGCTTAATATAAATTAAATGGGCTAGGAACTGCACAACAGATTTTCCATTGTTAAATGGTAAAATATACGCATATACATCTTTTTAAAATTGTCTGCAGGCAAAAATAATTACCGGTACTCAATAAGTATTGAAGCAGGGAAGCCCTTGCTATATGCACTAAAAAGAAGGCAATGCCCATGAATGTTTCGATAGTTTAAAATTCACATCCCAAGGAACTATCTACATGGTATAAAGATGTTTTGTACCAAAAATTATACTATTCACACTTGCAGTTTAATTCTAATGCTACAGATCTATGAATAAGGTTACACCTTCTGGCGTGTTTAAAACTTTTTTTTTCACAATAAAAAAAACCAAGTCAGGTACATTTGAAAAACCATCATCTGAACACACAGGGAACCTCATCTGAATACACAACATTGAGACCATCTGATCAGACTACACACAGCCATCATCTGACACTTTACTGAGTCTAGGATGCAAGGCTCCAGCATAGCTAGATGATGTTTTGGTAAGGCAAACTACAACCTGTAATCAGCAGCCATCTTCGGATGACCGGAAGATTTTCCCCCTTAATGACCAGGCCATTTGTTGCGATTCAGCACTGCATCGTTTTAACTGACAATTGTGCGATCGTGAAAAGTTGTACCCAAACAAAATTTATGTCCTTTTTTCCCCACAAATAGAGCTTTATTTTGGTGGTAGTTGATCACCTCTGCGGTTTAAATTTTTTTACACTAGAAGCTAAAAGAGCGCCAATTTTGAAAAATAACTTTTTTACATTTCACTATAATAAATGCCCCCCCCCCCCCAAAACAAAATACATTTCTTCACTAGTTTAGGCCGATTATATCCTACATATTTTTGATTAAAAAAATTGCAATAAACATATATTGATTGGTTTGCACAAAAGTTATAGCGTCTACAAAATAGCGGATAGATTATTATTATTTTTTTTTACTAGTAAGGGCTGTAATCCGCGTTTTTTTTTTTTTTAACGGGACTACAACATTGTTTGGAAACTTTTTTGGGACAATTGACACTTATACAGCCATCAGTGCTATAAAAATGCACTGATTACTGTATAAATGTCACTGACAGGTTAACAATAGGGGGCGATCAAGGTATTAAATGTGTTCCATCATGTGTGTTTGTAACTGTGGGGGGGATGGGACTGACTGGGGGAGGAGACCTATCGCTGTTCCTAATCACTAGGAACAGCAGATCTATCTCTCCCCCCACTTCTGCCAGAACAGGGATCTGGGTGTTTACATACACCCAGATCCCCGTTCTGGCTGTCGTGCCCGCAATCGCAAATGGCAGGTAGACATTGTGGCTGTCATCCACCTGCATTGGGTCCCTGCAATTATTTTATTCTAGTTTGTTTGGTAATTTTAAGTTATAAGTCTTATTTAAGTCTTATTTTAAGTCTTATTGGCATAACTTTGGACAGACTTCACCAGGGGAATCTGATTGCAGAAGTTTCACAGCTGAAGTTAGTCAAACGTGGATTATTATCTGAAAAATATTAGTCAAGCGGTTAGGATCTCTCAAGAAGGGGGAAATCTCATAGATATATTATACAGTAATAGATCTCATTGAACCCTTGGAACCCTTGTTGCAAAATTGTAGTGTCTGTGTCCACCTATTAATCAAACTGTTAGTGGTGTTTGTATGTGACTTATTGTGATAAATATTTATTGATTATTTGATAGCTTCAGTCTATACCTACACTGATATATTGTTGCCTTCCTAAAGAGAGCTCTGCTTGGCAAATGAAGTCAGTTAAATTATTTTATAACATATACTTTATATTGGAGGCACTGTGATGCAATCTAATTAGCTGACTAAATTAATAATTCAGGCATTCTCTGACATAACATATATAACCTCTTTGAATCCAAGATGGCCATTCAAATCCTTAGAGAGCTTTGCGTCCCAAGATGGCAGATAACACATTGATCCTATGTCAGACTTTTCTCTAGTGACAGGTTCTCCAGTTGTCAGGGATACCACATGGAGGTATCCAACAAGGATTACCAGATCAGTGGGCTGTACTTTAAGAAATCAGGAACCCGGTTGAAGGAAGTTCAATTTAAAAAAGTTTATTAAGACAAATAATACAATTTCAGCACTAGTAGACCATAAACAATATCAGTGATACATAAACATGAAAGTGCAGCAACCCAAATAACCTAAATGGCTATGTACAACTGGAGAGAGCCCCCGAAGCAAGGCAAGGTCAAGACCGAGACAGTTAACAAGGGTAGCAGGGTACATGGAGCTGGTCACAGGTCCAGGAGAAGGTCTTAGAATTAGGTACAGGAAAAAGATCAAGATCAGGTAGGGACAAGGCTCAGAGGAAGAACACTGAAGCACTAAACTGCAGTCAAGGGTGGAATTATATTCCTTCCAGCAGCCCACATAAAGGTGTAGCCTAATTACTCAGACAGCCCAGCTGCTGGGAGACACCTGCCGGTGGCCACTGGAAATGAGCCCTTAAACTCTGGGCACAAGAGTGTCACTAGTAGGAGGTGACCCAGGTAATGACAAAAATCCTGACAGAGTTTTAGCGATCCTGCAGTCACTGCTTCACCTCCTAGAGGCTTCACCGCACGTGTGCAGTAGTCTTTTATTCTGGCGCACGGAGACTTGCATCAAATGCTAATACTGCTATGCCCTTCTGTTGGCACCGCGCACGTGTGTGCGCATGCACGCATAGAACGTCCTGGCGCACACTCAGCTTATTTAAGCTGGGTAAGCCAAGCATGTGGTGCTTCCAAACGGTAGCCTCGTGGCAGCATGGTTTAGGAAGCGGTTTTCCTTTTTTGTTTGCTCTCGTTGGACCAATGGTCATACCATTTAGCGAATGTGAGGAGAGCCGACGTAGACGTGTGGACATCCTTACTCCCTCCTGGCAAAGAACATGTACAGCGGGGATCGAAAGTTCGGGCACCCCAGGTAAAAATTTGTATTAATGTGCATAACGAAGCCAAGGAAAGATGGAAAAATCTCCAAAAGCATCAAATTACAGATGAGACATTCTTATAATATGTCAAAAAAAGTTAGATTTTATTTCCATCATTTACACTTTCAAAATTACAGAAAACAAAAAAATGCCATATGAAAAAGTTTGGGCACCCTGCAGAATTTATAGCATGCACTGCCCCCTTTGCAAAGCTGAGACCTGCCAGTGTCATGGATTGTTCTCAATCATCGTCTGGGAAGACCAGGTGATGTCCTTCAAATAACAATTTTTTATTTTCGAAAAAAGGTCAATACAGAATGTAGCAGCATTTCAAGTGTAAGATAATAGAGGTAATACAAAAATTCCAGCTGAATGTGCTTACACAGCGGCCACATTCTTGGTTATACATTCAGTAACGTATAAAACAACTAGGTAACAAAGAGGAGAGGAGAAGAAGTGAGAGGGTAGAGTAGAAGAAGAAGATGGGGAAGGAAGAGAAAAGAAAAAAAAGGGGGGAGGAGAGAGAGAAAAAAGAAAGAGAAGGGGGGAGACTGGGGGAAGGGGAGGGGGGGGGAGCAGGCAGGAGTGTCGGGTGAGGTAGTGTACCTTGGTGGTCTGTTGTCAGCTCACGGCGGGTCCTCCACCGAATGCCACCTCTCCCAGACCAGGTCATGGTCCTCCAGCCTATCCCGAATCCTAGCTGTCATTTTTTCCATAAGCTCTACATCCTTGACCCTAGCATAAAGGGCTTCCTGGGGTGGGGGCGTTGGTTTCTTCCAATAAAGTGCTATCAGGCACCTCGCAGCTGTGGTTATGTGTCTCAGGAGTTTCTTATAGGGTTTAGCTATGCGGGGTTGGGATAGGCCCAGTAGGAACAGCTTCGGGGAGAGGGGTATGGGTGCCTCCACGAGGCGGGTCAGGAGCTCTTGCACCCGAGTCCAAAACTGGACTATCAATGGACAGGTCCAGTAAATGTGGAACAATGTGCCCCTGGCCTGGTTGCACCGCCAGCATCGGTCAGAGGTGGAAGGATAAATCCTGTGGAGGACGTCTGGGGTCAGGTACCAAAAGAACAGCACTTTATATGTATTTTCCTTATAGAGGGTGCAGATTGAGCTCTTGGCCGCCTGCCTCCAGACCGCCCTCCACTCATCCTCTTCGAGCTCCCCTCCCAGCTCCTTCTCCCAACGGAGCATGTAGGTGTGTTTGCCTTTAGTTTGTAAGGGGTATTCATTTAGAATTTGATAGATATCTGATATGAGGCCCCTGCGGGCTGTGCCCTCGAGTATGATGCGCTCAAATGGGGTCGGTTTTGAGAAAAGGAGCCGGGGGGCCATCGTGTGGGCGTAGTGGCGGATCTGTAGGTAGCTGAAAAAGGCTTGTCGTGGAATGTCGTGTTTGGCTTGGAGCTCAGTGAAGGAGTGCAGGGTGCGGGATCTGGGGTCTACTAGGTGACCAAAGTGAAACAGATTTCGCGATGCCCAGGGCCATGACATCTGGTGGGTGAGACTCGTCGGTAGTTTAGGGTTATAGAGGAAGGAGGTCAGCAGGGAGCTATCAGACGTGAGTCGACAGTCTTGGGCTAGCCTCCTCCAGGTACTTTGCAGCTGCCGCATGGAACCCAGCAAACGTCCGGGTTCCACCGTCGCGTTTGCGTTCCATAAAAGATTATTGGGGTGTATTGGGGCCAGCCAAATCTTTTCCACCTCCGTCCACCTGTTGTAGGACTTCTGGGGAAACCAAGATGCCACCGCTCGAAGTTGCGAGGCCTGGTAATATTTGACCAGGTCAGGGAAGGCCAGTCCTCCCTCGGTGCGCGCGGCCGTCATGACCGAACGTGGGATCCTGTGGCGCTTGTAGTTCCACACATACCGGAGGAGGTCCGCTTGTAGGGCGCGCAGGTGAGCGTACGGGACCGGGATTGGTAAGGTCTGGAAAAGGTACAGCAGTTTTGGCAGGATCACCATCTTTATGGCTGCTATCCGGCCCAAAAGGGATATCTGGTGAGACTTCCATTTATGGATCAACGCCCTTATTGAGCTGTATAGGGGGGGAAAATTGGCCTGGTACAAGGATGCGAAGTTCGGGGTGAGCTGGACCCCCAGGTATTTCAGGGAGGTTCGCTCCCAGTGGTACGGGAAAACGGACTGTAAGTGCAAGGCCTCGGGTCCGGGCATATTAATTGGCATGGCCATAGACTTGGACGTGTTGGTTTTATAACCCGAAAGGACCCCGTAGCGTTCCAGTTCCCTTTGTAAGTTGGGTAAGGAGATGCGGGGACGCGTCAAGGTCAGAATGATGTCGTCGGCAAAGAGGGAAATTTTAAATTCCCTTCCCCTTACTGGGATACCCCGAATATCCGGGTTGCCGCGAATCGTTGCTGCTAGAGGTTCTATGCAAAGGGCGAAGAGGAGGGGGGACAGAGGGCACCCCTGGCGAGTGCCATTAGTAACGGGGAAGGTGGATGAAGTGGCAAAGGGAGTTTTCACCTGTGAAATCGGATTAGTATAGAGGTGTCGGACCGCCTGGAGGAAAGGTCCCCCAAAACCCATGTGTCTTAACGTGGCGAGCATGAAGGGCCAGCCAAGGCGGTCAAACGCCTTTTCTGCGTCTAGACTCAGGAGCAAGGACTCCGAGCCCTCCCTGCCCGCCACGTCAATTAGGTCAATCACCTTTCTCGTGTTGTCTCCCGCTTGGCGGAGGGGGACAAAGCCCACCTGGTCTTTATGGACCAGGGAGGGTAAGACTACGTTTAAGCGGAGGGAGAGGACCTTCGTAAAGATCTTAAGATCTGAGTTCAGCAGGGCTATTGGCCTGTAGCTGGCGCATAATGCGGGGTCCTTGTCTGGTTTAGGGATAAGGGTGATAAATGATCGCTGCATGTCTTGTGGGATGGGGGTGCGTTGTAGAAAGGCGTTGAAGAGCTTCGTCATATGGGGAAGGAGTGTGGGGAGGAAGGTCTTGTAATATTCGTATGGGAACCCGTCTGGGCCTGGGGATTTGCGAGCGGGTAGGGCCTTAATGGCCAAGGTCAGTTCCTCTCCTGTAATGGGAGCGTTTAGGGAGGCCAGGTCCTCCGGTTTTAGCCGAGGGATGCCCGCCTGTGTCAGGTATCGTGTCATCCTATCTAACAGGTCCGGGGAGGGGGGGTTATGGGGGATTTCTGGCTTGTTGTACAAGTCCGCGTAAAATGCTGCGAATGCATCCGCAATACTTTGGGGGTGTGATACAATATTACCCGATCTGTCCTGGACCTGGTGCGGGGTGGAGGCGAGTGCGCGGTCTGTTAGTTTCCTTGCCAATAAAGCTTGCGCCTTGTTGCCCTTGTCATAGTATACCTGTCGTAGGCGAATTAGGGCTTTCTCGACTCGACCCAGCGCCAGGTCCCGGAGTGTTGACCGTACCAGGGCGATACGTTTAAGGAGCATTAGGGAGGGTGAGGTCAGTAGGCGATTTTCTAGGGTTCGGAGCTGCGTTTCCGCCTGCTCTCTAGCCGACTCAGCGTTCCGTTTTAGGGCCGAAGAGATGGCCATGCAACGTCCTCTGATTACCGCTTTATGCGCGGCCCATAGAGTGGCAGTGGAAATGTCCTGGGTGTCATTTTCGTTAAAGTAGAGTTGAAGGGCAGAGTCTATTTCCATTTTAGAGGGGGTGTGCTTGAGAAGGAAATCATTTAGACGCCAGTTATAGGGCCTACGGGTGGGGGCGTTCAGGTCAAGGGTCAAGGTAATGGGGGCATGGTCGGACCAGGAGATGGGCAGAATCCGTGCTGTCTCAGTAACACGTAACGTGGTGTTGTTTAGTAGGAAATAATCTATGCGCGAGTGCGTATGGTGGGGGGATGAGTAAAATGTAAACTGGCGGTCCCCTGGGTGAAGCGCCCTCCAAGCATCAAACAAAGCATGCCTCCTCGTTAGCTGACGGAAGAGCCTAGAGTCCCGCAAGGCCCTTGCCTGCGAGGCCCGAGGATTCACCACCAGGCGATCCCAGGTAGCCGAATGAGGTAGATTAAAGTCCCCTCCCACTACCAATAGGTCGTGGGGGGATCTGGCCAGACGAGCAAAAACCCGACCTAGGAATCTATGCTGATGTGCATTGGGGGCGTACAGCGTGCATAGGGTTATGTCCCGTGAGTGCCACGTTCCCCGCAGTATAATGAATTGGCCTAGGGGGTCTATGTAGGAATCTGTGCAGGTGAAGGGGGTGCCCTTTTTTACCAAAATTGCTACCCCTGCCCGTTTCCGTGAGCTAAAGGCCTGATATATTAAGGGGAAATATCTGGACGCGAACGCAAAGGAGTCGCCCTTAGAGAAGTGCGACTCCTGTACCATTACTATCTCCGCCCCTGACTGCCTAAATTCCCTAAGTGCCAGATGACGTTTCCTGTTGGAGTTAAGCCCGTGGACGTTCAGGGATAGTAACTTAGCCATACTGTGGGTGGAGTGACCGTGGTTCATACTTAGCTGGAGTCAGGTGCGTTGCATTCGGTTCTGGGAGGGCGAGTGGAGGAGCCGCCGGGCCGACAGCCACCTGGACGCGCCGTCGGGTCCTGCCTGCGGGGGGGGGGAGAGAGAGGTGTCTGAAAAGAAAGAGAAAGATGAGAGCAAAAGACCAAAAAAAGCACACATCAACATTCAACAACGTGGGCCCGAGTGGCCTAGGGGCCCTCAGGTCCCAACAGTTCCTTAAGGACCTCCCGACCGAAATGTCCAAAAATGTGGGTCGGGGGGGCAAGGGGGTGGCGTGGAGAGGTTCCACTAGGGGGATTGGGAAGGAAGGAACTCTCAGGCTATCAGCCATGGGGGGGGTCCGTACTCAGAAGGGCAGCCTCTACGGTGTCTCGTCCAAGACAGGCCCGATGTGTAGCGTTAAGGTAGGGCTGGGGCAACCGGGGGGTAAAATAACTGAATAATAACAAAAAAAAATAAAAATAAATCAAGAGGGCTTCATGTAGATTTCTGGGCGGCTCTTGTGGCCAGGGCGGCCGTCTCAGGTGGGGCTGTGCCTGGGGGATTTTCGGGCAGGGTCACGTCCCCTGGGGCGTCTGGGCGGGGGGACTCTCTGCCAGACCACTGGTGGAGGGGGTGGCGTGGCCACAAGGTCCCAATCCGGCAACTGGGGGACGGGGATGTCCAGGGTTCTGCAGAAGGCGTCTAGGTCCTCCGGGTAACGCAAGGTGGCAGAGGTCCCCTGGTGGGTGGCGGACAGGCTAAAGGGAAAGCCCCATCGGTAGACAATGTCTCTGTCCTGTAAGGTACGGAGCAGGGGTTGTAGTAGCCGTCGTTTCTGCAGGGTGATCCAGGAGAGGTCCGGGTAGAGCTGTAGTGGGTTGTTGTGAAAGATTAGGTTGCGAATGGGGCGCGCTTTACGCATTATAGCTTCCTTCATCGGGTAGGAGTTTACACGGCATATAACATCGCGCGGTTTGGAGGCAGGACCCTTTGGCTTAAGGGCTCTGTGGGCTCTATCCATCTCAATGGGCTTGTCAGCTGGTGCGCCCAGTATGTCGTTGAATAAATTCTGGAGGGTCAGCTGGAGGTCCTCCGCCCCGTCGACTTCGGGGAGACCGCGTATGCGGATATTGTTGCGGCGCCCCCTATTGTCCAGGTCTTCAATGTGCCGCTGCATGTCCCTGAGCATAAGGTGATGGTCTGATGCCTGAGTTTGGGTGCGGTGCACCGCCAGTTTAGTCTCTTGTATCTCCTCCTCCGCCATCTCCACTCTGTCAGCTAAGTGCTTGAGGCCTGTGTGTAGGGCCTGTATTTCAGTGCGGCATGTCGCCTTAACGTCTTCAATCAATTGTTTGAAATCCTCTTTCGTGGGGAAGGCCTGCATATAGGACTGCCATGGCGGGGGAGGATATTGGGGAGCTCCTCTGGTGCCAGTGGGGTTATAAAGTGGATCGGTGGGGGACGGTCGGTGGCTGGAGACCAGTTCTGCGTGCCTTCTGGGCTCTAGGGGGGGGGGGGGTTGATGGGATGAGTCCCATGGTTCGGACCAGGCCTCAGCCTGATCCCCCAGTGAGGTGGGGGCCCCTCCGTGCCACGGGGTGCTATTGCTGGCCATGGCTGCATATGAAGGGGGAGAGATCCCTCTCCGATCTCCGACCTCGGGCTGGATGGCCTGATGGATCTGTCCCCTGGCTGCAGGGGAGGTGTATTGAGGCCTAGCGCTGGCTGAGACGCTGCCCTGCTCTGGGGAGCTCATGGAGGCCTGGGAGTTGGTGGGGGCTTGGAGAGCCGGAAAGTCCTCCCCAGTGAACGTGGGAGAGGAGGAGTGCTGGGCCCCGTTTTGGAAGTCCTGATCCGGGGCGGTGCGGAGCAGACGGGGGAAGGCCCCCGTACATTGGGTGTCCCGGTCCCGGGGGTCGGGGATGGTTGTGGCCTGTGCCGCATGGTCCGCGGCAGGGGGGCAGGGGTGCGGGGTTCCACTCACCCGTTGCTGGGAGCCATCCGGGCTCTCAGAGGAGGCCGAGGTCTGCGATCGGGTCGGGGATGGCTCTGGATGGCTGGTCTGAGGTGAGCGAGGGGGAGATGTCCCTGTGTTGAACGTGGCCGCGTCCGGCGCCATCTTGTCCCCTTCACCCGGCGGCATGTCGGGTGGCTTAAAGTAGCGCTCGAAGGTCGTGGAGGAGCCTGGCGGGGGTTGGGATGATCCCCGTGCCTTTGTGGATCTGGTGGTCCGCGAACCGCCCATGGATGGCTGCAGAATCCCCCGGTTTTCTGCCTAAGTGCTGCGGGCTGGAGAGGAGCTCTCAGGGGATGCTTCCTTCCAGGCTGGCTTCCGGTCACGCCCCTTGACCAGGTGATGTCAATCTCAAAGGTTTTAAATGCCCAGACTCATCTGACCTTGCCCCAACAATTGGCACCATGGGTTCTTCTAAGCAGTTGTCTAGAAAACTGAAACTGAAAATAGTTGACGCTCACAAAGCTGGAGAAGGCTATAAGAAGATAGCAAAGCGTTTTCAGATGTCAATATCCTCTGTTCGGAATGTAATTAAGAAATGGCAGTCATCAGGAACAGTGGAAGTTAAAGCAAGATCTGGAAGACCAAGAAAAATATCAGACAGAACAGCTCACAGGATTGTGAGAAAAGCAATTCAAAACCCACGTTTGACTGCACGATCCCACCAGAAAGATCTGGCAGACACTGGAGTTGTGGTACACTATTCCACTATAAAGAGATACTTGTACAATATGGTCTTCATGGAAGAGTACCTCTTCTACGTCCTCACCACAAAAATCAGCGTTTGAACTTTGCAAATGAACATATAGACAAGCCTGATGCATTTTGGAAACAAGTTCTGTGGACCGATGAGGTTAAAATAGAACTTTTTGGCCGGAATGAGCAAAGGTACGTTTGGAGAAGAAAGGGCACAGAATTTAATGAAAATAACCTCTGTCCAACTGTTAAGCATGGGGGTGGATCAATCATGCTTTGGGGTTGTATTGCAGCGAGTGGCACAGGGAACATTTCACGAGTAGAAGGAAAAATGGATTCAATAACATTTCAGCAAATTTTGGATGGTAACTTGATGCCATCTGTGAAAAAGCTGAAGTTAAAGAGAGGATGGCTTCTACAAATGGATAATGATCCTAAACACACCTCAAAATCCACAGGGGAATACATCAAGAGGCTTAAACTGAAGGTTTTGCCATGGCCTTCACAATCTCCTGACCTCAACATAATTAAAAATCTATGGATAGACCTTAAAAGAGCAGTGCGTGACAGACAGCCCAGAGATCTCAAAGAACTGGAAGACTTTTGTAAGGAAGAATGGGCAAAGATACCTCAAACAAGAATTGAAAGACTCTTGGCTGGCTACAAAAAGCGTTTACAAGCTGTGATACTTGCCAAAGGGGGCAGTACAAGATATTAACTCTGCAGGGTGCCCAAACTTTTGCGGACGCCATTTTTTTGTTTTCTGTAATTTTGAAAGTGTAAATGATGGAAATAAAATCTAACTTTTTTTGACATATTATAAGAATGTCTAATCTGTAATTTGATGCCTTTTGGAGATTTTTCCATCTTTCCTTGGCTTTGTTATGCACATTAATACAAATTTTTACCTGGGGTGCCCAAACTTTCGATCCCCACTGTATCATGAAGTGTTGCGTGCTGGGTGGGGCGCGGGTGGAGGTTTGATGGAGGCTGATTTGGCCCCCCTTCGCTGGCGTCATTACCCCCGAGCGACATCTTAGAGGGACTATGCTGTCATTGGTTTGTTGTTTTAGGTCTAAGAGGGCGCTAATATGCTCACCATGCAATACTGTGAAGCTACAAACAGTACAGTTGTATTGTCGTTTTCTTTGTCTTATATTTGTCTTTCAAATAAATACAGATTTTACAAAAAAAATACCACCAAAGAAAGCTCTTTTTGTGGGACAATAAGGTGGTCAATTTTGTTTGGGTTCAACATTGCACGACTGCGCAATTGTCAGTTAAAGCGATGCAGTGCCGTATCGCAAAAAATGGCCTGCTCATTGACCAGCCAAATTTTCCGGGGCTGAAGTGGTTAATTAGATACATGTCCAGTCCCATCCCAGCCAGGTGATCTCCCTTTCAGTTTAAACAGGGTTAATTCTCCCAGACATTGCTTAAGCAATAGTTAGTGTTCCTAGTGGGGTCAAACCCCCCAATGTTTCCCAGGGACTTTGTATGTCCTAGAAGTTCCCCAGTTTTACGTAGTGTAGAAGTTTCCTAGTGTTCCCAGTACTTCCTAGTGTCCAAAAAAAATAACCAATTTGTGATCAGCAGAAGTACCTAATAAACAAAAAGGTGCTTCCAAGGGAAGGCTGGTATTTATTAATCTTAAGAACAGGTTAAAACACCTCATGCATGTGTTCCATGACTTTTTAGTGGCCACTTCATCAGAAAAAGTTATGCAGTAAATAATATAGGTAAAAGTCATTAAAGTTAAAAAGTGTAATGGGTATATGTTAGGGGTGCAACGGATCGTCACCGATCCGTGATCCGAACGGGTCACCCCATTGGGATCGGCACACCCGCGATCCGCGGAGCGCTCCGGAGCCTAGGCCTAGGAAAGTCCCTGGCTTCGGCCTAGCTCCGGAGCGGCGGCCATCTTGCTCCACCCAGTCTGCTTGCCAGAGCCCAGCGTGACACGCCTCCCCGGGGAGGCGTGTCACGCTGTGCACTGGGCTCTGGCAAGCAGACTTGGAGAGGGAATGTTAGTGAAGCACTGGTTTAGAGGAGGGGGGAAAAAAAAAAAAGAGCACAGTAGCAATTCACAAGGGTGGATTAAAGAGGCTGTTTGGACAGGACTTGTTAAAAGTACAATCTTGCTGTTTTTACAGCAAGATTATTTACTACTACTGCATGTTATTTCCCCCCAGTTCTGACAATGACTATTAAGTGTGTGTGTGAATGTGAATATATATATATATATATATATATATATATATATATATATATATATATATATATATATATATATAAATATTTTTTTTTTTTTTTTTTTTTTTTGGACCGATGAAAAGGGATTTTTTTTTTTTTGCTGATCCGAAAATGATCCGATCCGTGACTCCTGATCCAAGGATCGATCCGATCCGTGAGTTTTTTGATCCGTTGCATCCCTAGTATATGTATATTCGGGGTTACAGTAAACCAGGGGGTTAATTTACTAAAATTGGAGAGTGCAACTTGCCATGGTAGCCAATCATCTTCTCACTTCAGCTTGTTCAATTAAGCTTTAAAAAAAAAAAATGAAAGCTGATTTTGCACTCTCCAGTTTTAGTAAATCGACTGCATTGTTTATGAATTATTCATAATCACTTCAACTAAGGGACTTTTACCACTTTTTAACCCCCCTGACGGTAAACCCGAGCGTGACTCGGGGTTGGTTTTTCATGTTAGGATCGGTAAACCCGAGTCACGCTCGGGCTGGATGGGCTTACCTTTCGCTGGATCCACAGGCTTGATTTACTTACCTTGTCCCTGGATCCAGCGATGCCACCCGCTGTGTGAGCGAGCGGGTCCTCCTCGCTCGATTCACAGTCCCCGTGTGACGCCGATCTCCGTTCCCTGCGACGTTACGACGCACGGGGACGGAGAACGGCGCCAAATTCAAAAAAGTAAACAAACACTTTACATACAGTATACTGTAATCTTATAGATTACAGTACTGTATGTAAAAAATACACACCCCCCTTGTCCCTAGTGGTCTGCATGTACTTTTATATAATAAAAAATGTAATTTCTGCCTAAAAACTGTAGATTGTCCAAAAGTGTCCCTTTATGTCAAAAATGGTTTTAGATCAGCTAGAAAACAGCGATAATAAATTATAATCACTTGCAGAAATGTGCGATAGCGATTTGCGGGGAAATTCGTCATAAAAAAAAAAAAATAATGACAGCGACAATTCTGCAACTGCAAATTTCAGTGATTTTGAGTTGATTACATTATTGAATAATTTTTATTATAATTATATTATTATTTGTTATAATTATTTATAATTATTTATTATATTATAATTTATAATTTTGTTTTAAAAAAAAAAATCATACCCGGGATGCCTACAAGACTCTTGCTTGGTCAGATTTAAGTGAGTTATTTCTAAAAATTACAGGCCTACAGTATAAAACGCCAATTTCCTTGCAAAATAATTGTACCGCTTTTGGTACGTAATTCCAGACAGAATCATACCGCCAGGGAGGTTAATTACACATTTTTTATATATATCTTCCACCTATTGGATTCACCCTTTTTTATTTTATTTTTTTCAAATTTTTACGTATTTCTTTGTACACCTTTTTCTGTTGGAAGTGGAAGTGGCAACTAGAGCTATGAAACGCGTTGCTGGTGTGTTTTAACCTACTATGATCAAAAAATGTTTATATTTAATGAGTACCTCTGCTAACCACACATTGGTTCCATTTTGGGTAACTCTTTTACCATTATTCACTGGACCTGACCACAGCCTAAGTACAGGAATCTTTTGAAAACCCAAACAAGCATGCCTGGAGACAGTCACATTCTCCATATGTGCTAAAATAGGTTGCTTGACCCTAGAACTTGCATATAGCAACCGTATGAATGTGGGTATACTGCTAGTACACTTTTTGCTATACTTTCCATATAAGTTTATCTGAATACTGCTCTTAGAAGGATCTCTCCTATGGCTTTTTATCCCTTCTTTTCTCCTTGTCTCCACTCACCTGGAGCACCACTGACTCTTCTAAGTGACTGCTAGTAACCCTAAGATATTTAGTGATCCTATAGTTGGACTCACTTGATCCTTGTGACTGTTCACAAGTGTCTGCTAGTGTGAGCTCACTATTCCCACATTCCCAGTGACTCTCCATATGTTCCTGTCTGCAATCTTTGTATCTGTACTATCCCCTGAGCATTTCAGTGTCCTTGTCCTCCATTTTTCCTTGTATGAGTTTCAGCCTGCTTTTCAAAATCAGTTACCTGTGTCTGCAGTCCAAATCGGTGCCTTTTTGTGTATTGCTTGTCTGTTTTCCTGTTGTTTTCCTGTGCGCTTTTGCTACCTGCTTCTTAGTAATTCTTGTTACTGGCTCCTATTGATCATGTGTGCCTCTGTGCACTACTACCCATTCCCAGTGCCTCTGTTTCTTGTGGTCAGAGGACCGCAGCCAGGTTACGGTCTGCAGCTCAACCCACCTCCACCTTCAGGAGCTCTGGAGAAGACAAGAGTCTCTGCCCCTTAGCCCTTCACTGTCCTTCCCCATCAGTACCAAAAGGCATCCTTTCTGTGCTAGACTTCTCATCAACTCAGACTGTATCATGTGTACCTGCATTGCCTGGGACCCCTGTACACCTCCGTGTTCCTCATACATATCGGTACCACTGTGTTCCTGTAAGCACATATGCTAACAACCTGAAAGAATATGGTTTGAAGTAAGGACAACAAAGTGTAGTTGCAGGACTCTCTCATGTCAGTAGACAAATAGCCACGATCACTATCTCTGGTTCTCCCAAATGAGAATACAAGGGAAGTCTGATTTAAATAAACATGGACTCTAACAGCATATTTTTCTTATTTATGACATGCCTTTAGGAATACAGCTACAGTCGTCTTAGAAATAAATCTTTTGTTAACTCCCAGACAGACTCCAACCATCAAATACGGGTTTTCAAACAGATGTTGGAATACAAGATTTAAAAATAAAGAAGCCAAAGGGTTGTGATGAAATCTCTCAAGGGATATTGGAGCTTGAGAGAAAGAAAAATATTATAATATGCCCTGCAGATAAAGGGGCTTTCCACTATATGGGAAATTCAAAGGCTATCACATTTTCTTTGCATTGTTGAACAGTCACATACCTCAACAGCAATTGGCTTGTTGGTTCTCCTGCGATAGAAGATTGCTTTCATGTCAAAAACAGCACTGGTCGCATTTTGATGGACTTGAGACGTGACACCCTTATGTTCACATCTTATAATAACATACAAATCTCCTGAAAATAAATATAGTTCTCAAATTTTTTTACATTTATGTAACACTTGCAATAATTTGAATGAAAAATTCAGTTATTGTACACCTATGAGACTTAATAAAATGTGTGCCTGCACGTTAGAACAGAGCAATTTATGTAAGCAGAAAAAACAGGCCTAGAGAACAAAAAAAAAAAAGACAACCTTAACACAAAGTGAACCAGAAAGGTTGCAATTTCCAAGCACTCAGTGCACATCTAGAGAGGGAATGGCTAGAGTGCTCAGCTTTGTTGTCAGGGCCACTTTACTAAAGAAGGCAAAGAGGACATTTGCCATTGGTCCATTAATGGCAAACTGACAGGTTCTCTTTTAAGAGTGTTTTATAACTGTGTTAGATGGTGTCAGAGCTTACATGGGGGTTACTTCTTCCTCCTCCTGGTCAGTTGGCAGTGTACAGACCTGGCAACTGGCCCTGTAGCATTGAAACCTGGGAGGGGGTCACATGCATGCATATATTCACATGTTTTGTTTGTTCATGTATTGGATGAGGAAGAAACCTGGTTTAAATGTGTTTAGAATGCACAAAACTGCATAGTGCAAGCATTTCTGTACTTTTACTATTAACTTCAATAGGCCAGCTTTAATAGGTACTCAGGAAGCTGTGGTCAAAAAAGGCAAACAGAGGGCAAAGGACTCATCACCAATATTGCCCGTTGTTTCCCTGTATTTATTCTTTATTCTTTTTTTCTATTACTCACTTTTGCCTTGTTCTCTGTGTGAAGACAGTTGATAGAGGCATGACTTTGCTTCCTCATGTCAGGGCCACCAGCAAGCAGAACAGTGAGCAGTACAATCATGACATCATAGTGAGATTAGCAGTAAAAGGCAACACTGCCTTACATTTCACAATGCAAATATACACTTATGAGGCTTTAGGTACAGGAGTGCCTAGACACTGTCAAATACCAGAAGGTGCACTGCTATTTTGGATAAATTCCAGATAATAGGTAGATTTTTAGGGTATTGCTAACGCACAATTAACATTTGTAGATGTGCCCTATAACATAGAAAATATAAATTTTTCATTCATCCTATAAATTTATGAGAGTCTCCACATGTGGAAGAACAACAGTAATGTTACTGATGTAATATTGGTGAGGGGGACACACTGGCCATCTTTACTGTCATTGTGCTAGTTGGGAACCCCCCTTACAGCTGATGAGTCAATCATTGTTAAGGATGTGGCGACTGGCTTCCTGGCCCACTCCTTAACAACCAGCTAGTGTTTAAAGATGCTGATGGCCGCAGACTCCAAAAATTTGCATCTGAACCGCATCTAAATTCACAGCTGAGGAAATTCGCTGTGAAAATGGAGAAGACATTTGCACTGGATATGTGTGAACCTAGCCTCAAACTATTGGCTTGCTGATCTGAAACAGTTGCAAGTGTTCCATCTTGGAATTGCTATAAATAATCCCACATTTATCTTTTTGTGAGACCAATAAATAAGTTTTAACGTAGAGTCCAACCCTGTCCAAAATGTCCTTTTTAGTTGGTTTTCTCTTCACTATTTATTCCCATCACTGTCAAAAGTGCAGGAGGATTTCTCTAATATAAAAAAAACACATTTTAATAGATTGGGGGGACATTATGCTACATTGTTATTGCTCATTGTATCCCTGATGGGTAGATTTCTATTGATTTCCCCAGTGTAAAGTTGTGATGAAGTTTCAGCAGGACAGGGAATTATGGGAAATCAAACCAACTGAAAACACAGACAGCAGTAAAACCAGACAGAGTTTCACACTGTTCAGCAGTGCCTCGAGCTGGACTTTCATAGCTACTTGTTGATGAGTATTCCCTTTCACATCATCTTGTTTCACTGGTAGCAATAAAAACACTTTGTGAATTTAGGTCTTTGTAGGGAAGATTTTCCCCCTTCTCCTGTCTGTGTCCGTGACTGATTGACACCAACTGAAAATAGGTTTGACTTGTATGAAGGAATAACGTGGCTTATGATGGAGGTAATGATATACAGTATGCACTGCTCCATACAATACTGCTTATTTAAAAGTTCAAATACTGCATCCCAGATCCTTCAAAAATGTTTTTGTGAACTGATAGCAGAAACAGAGGACAATGTTAGGCGCACACTAAATAGTAACTGCAAATCAGTGTGTGAGAGGATCAGGAAAATACCAAACAGTAAGCATGGAAAAAATATGAAAGTCATGTAATAAATGATTTTTGCAAAACATTTTACAAATATAGTTAACAAATTAGTGCTCATCTTATTAACAGGCTAAGTTCCCTTTACTCTGTGCCTTATTTGGTCCTGGAACATGCACTTTTTACTTGATTGTGAGCTGCTCTTTTGACTAATGTGTATAGTTCAGTGAATATTTGCATGCTATTACCTTCTGTTTCGCCCTGTGGGTGTACTTCTTCCACACTCCGTACTGACACCTGACTGACTCTTTTTGGGTATCCCCATAGCAAGTTCCAGCAGGTCACACTTGGTTTATCAAGTCGAAGCTCCCTGCAGAGCACATCAGACAACTGGATAACAGGTCCACCTCAATCTGATTCTAATGTCATGGTCATTGTTTAAGTGTAATTAAATCTTAAAAATATTAAGTTTGATTATGGAATTAAAGTAGATGTAAACACAACCTCTGAAATCTCAGATACGTATTAACATGTTAATATAATCTTAAAGGTTTATTCAAAGATTTTAATTCTGTAGTTTTCAATAAAATTGTACTTGGTGGTCCTAACATGAATGTCTGTGTTTAGGCACATCCCTTTATACGAAACGTTGTCCCAGTCTCCCAATTGGGCTCCTGAATTGTCACCAGGGTGATATGAATTTGTCATGTTTGGTGGACATGGTGTTGTCTCAAAGGACAGGGGTTACTGTGGCACATTCTCTTATACAATGCATGCTCTATACTCTAAAATGTAATTGTAAAAGATGTATTGTAAACAACAAAGTACTTTATTAGCTCAACAAGCTGACTGCTGCTCTGAGAAAAAAATTACACACATTCGCCTTAAAATAATACCATGCCATCATTTTTTTTTATTGGTTGAACGAGAATTCACAACCAAGTTATGTGTCTTTTTTCCAACCTGACTAACTATGTAACTAAGTAACTATCCATCCAAAAACATCTGTCACTGACTGCATTTTCAACAGTCCAAAATATGTATTATTTAATAAGATATCTTATTTTGTACTGACCTTGGGGACAAATATCCTCAGCCTCACCCCTGTAACACACCCCTGTAACATGGGCTGCTTATGGAGACTACAAGTGGTAATTTCAACACACATTGTACAAGCACAATCCACTGTTATCAACGTCAGTAAATCCACCCCAAAAAATAACAGACATTCAGGGGCGGACTGGCCTTTCGGGCACTGCCCGAGAGCCCCATGCCACTAGGGGGCCCCATCAGGGTTGCTAGCCTCAGTAAAACCAGGGTCCGTATGTAAAAATCTGAGAAGGAGGTGGCAATAGGCAGAAGGGACTGCAGGCATGGTACAGGAGACAGTCAGGGACTGCAGGCATGGTACAGGAGACAGTTAGGGTTGGGGCTGCAGGCATGGTACAGGAGACAGTTAGGGACTGCAGACAATGGCATGGTACAGGAAACAGGGACTGCAGGCAATGGCATAGTACAGAAGACAGTTAGGCCCCGTACACACGGCCGAGGAACTCGACGTGCCAAACACGTCGAGTTCCTCGGTGAGTTCAGGGATGAAGCCGCCAAGGAGCTCGGCGAGGCGCCTTCTCCCATAGAACAACGAGAAAATAGAGAACATGTTCTCTATTTTCTCGACGAGTTCCTCGGCGGCTCCATCGGGCCAAAAGTGTACAGACGACAGAGTTTCTCGGCAGAATCCGGGTTTGACCAAGTTTCTCGGTGAATTCTGCCGAGAAACTCTGTCGTGTGTACGAGGCCTCAGGGGCTACAGGCAATAGCATGGTACAGGAGACATTTAGGGGCTGCAGGCAATGGCATGGTACAGGAGACATTTAGGGGCTGCAGGCATGGTACAGGAGACATTTATGGGCTGCAGGCATTGTACAAAAGACAGTTAGGGACTGCAAGGAGGAGGGAGATAGCCCTGCTGCTCCGTACAACAGGATAGTATGTACAGTGTCTTCACATACCTGTTCTCTGCCTCAGCTTCAGGGAGAGCCTTAGCGTCAGGGAGAGCTGGAGACCGGGAGCTGGAGGAGGGAGGTGTGCAGTGCGAAGACAGGCTGGTGGGCTGTTAGGACAGGAAGCCGGATGGGCCTGCACCACGCGATGACAGGAGAAGGAAGTGAGAATGGCATGGCACTGTCTGGAGGGGACGAGGAGGCGGTCCACTCCCACGCAACGTCACTTCCGGTATCGGAGCATTTTCGCAAGTACCGTTGCTCGCGAAAATGCCTAGTATCGGCACCGATACCAATACCAGTTAATGCACAAGAAACTCCAATGTGAGCTAATCTCAGTAGACTCTGACCAACAAGGGCGTTTATCACGATCAGGTTACGCATAGCAAATAGAGATCTTCAGATTTCCAATGTGTACGCTCTCAATAGTCCAAGCCAATCCTTTTGTAAATTATAAACCAAACTTTTGACATCCCCCATATTGCTTATCTCATCGGTGGAGACTTCAATACGGTCATGTACCACTCAGATGACAGGTCCACATCTAAACATCTCATTAGAAAAACCTTTTGCTTCTACCATAGATTCCATTACACTTAACAGATGTTTGGCGTGTTCTACATCTGGCAGATAAAGATTTCACCTTCTTCCCTTCCCCACATAATACACTTTCCAGAATAGATTGTGATTTCAGCACTGACAGTCTTATCCCTCAAATTTTAGATGCAGAAATACATGACATTGCAATCTCGGACCATCTAGTGTCTGTATCATTAAAAAACCCGGTGTCCCAACATAATCCTCGCCTATGGCGTTTCCCCTCCTACCTCTCGAACAATGCAGACTTTCAAACTTTTATAAAGACAGCATGGGAAGAATTCTCATCCACCAACTCTACCCACAAAAATAACCCCAACCTTTTCTGGGAGGCAGGCGCAAGGCCTTTTTCAAGGGCCAGGTTATATGCTGCCTCTTTTAGGAACGGACCTCGACCCAATATCACCAAACTAGTTTGAGTCTTAATATAGCCCAGCGCAACCTAGCATCTAATACAAACCCCTAAACATAGATCTGAGTGTCATGAGGCTAAACAAGCTTTTGACACCTGGGCCGAGAAAATAGAATTAATGAATCACACACATAAAGAAGCTACTTTCCACAAATTTGGAAACAAATCGGGTAAACTATTGGCCAAGCCATGTAAAGGTCCTCACAGACCAACCTTTATACCTTCTCTCAGCGATCCCACAGGTAATATTAAATCACTTCCTCAAGAGGTCAGCAGAATTATGCCTCAATTTTATTCCACTCTATACACCCACAACCCTATCGAATATAATCTAGCACAAAGTTTTCTAGAAACCGACTTTAAGCTTTTAAATAACAGCTTAATAGATAGTGTACATTGATACAGTATTTAAAATATCATGGTCAGTTTGAAATGCAAATGCATCTCAAACAAGTCTGCTGCCCTCTACTTTTAGCTGTAAATAACATTGTGGTAGATAAAATTATGTATTAGCACTTCCTGTCTCTCGGGGACTGGCTTTGAAACCACAGAAGGAGGAAGAGGAGAGACAGATAGGAAGTCTCAGCCACATGTCTTGACTATGCTGCTAAACCCAAAACAGAAGGGACTATTATGCAAGTATTCCTATGTTCTAATAGTTCAACTGCAGCTGCTGAGTGTATATTTAAATCATTGTGACAGACAGAGTATCTCTGTCCTATTGTTATTATCTCGCAGGGCATAGTGCCAGATAAGTCTGTGCTACTGTAAATGTGTAGTGGTAACCTTGCTGGATATTAGTAGGAGAACCTGTTTATTGTAATTAAGTTTATATACAGCGCTTTTTATAGTTAGCCCTGTCACTTATGGGTATCTATAGCTTGTTTTAGTTTGAGGATCGATGACCAGCGTAGGCTAGAGCCAGGTTAGGCATCCACCAGCCACTTCTAGTAGTTAGTAGGGATGGTCCTGATGTTTGAATTAAACGCAAGTTGGACTCAAACATCGGGTGTTCGATTGTTCACAAACGAACCGAACATATGTGGCGTTTGCAGGAAAACAGGAGCAAGCAGCATGAGGAACACATTGCAATAATAGTAAAGCCTCGTACACACGATCGGATTTTCCGACGGGAATTGTGTGTTGACAGCCTGTTGGCCAAAAATCCAACCGTTTGTATGCTCCATTGGACAATTGTTGTCAGATTTTTTCTGCGGACAAATTTTGGATTTCAAGCTTTTAAATTTTTAGTGAACAACAGTCTGTTGTTGGATTTTCCGATCGTGTGTGCACAAGTCCGTCGGACAAAAGTCCAAAGTACAACCACGCATGCTCCGAAGCAATGCTCACCAAACACAACATTAGCAGAAGGTGCCCAAAGGGTGGAGCTGAAAAAACACATTTGCTGGCCGACAGTTGTATGCCCTTGTATGTAAGACAAGTTTTTGACCAATGCCATTCGGACAAAAGTCTGAGGCTTTGTCTGCGGAAAATCCGATCGTGTGTACGAGGCTCAAGTCATGTTCTGATTTTTGTTTTTCTATTTTGACGAAACTTAGGCTTTAATAATAAGAGGTAACAACACGTAAAAACTGCATACCTGAAATCAGAGGGTACATCTGTAAAGATTCTCAGGATGAAGTTACAGCTTATGCCTGGATGAAAAGTTGTAGGAATAATGATGTATCTTCCTCTTTTTAAAATTTTCCTTAAGAAGACAGATCTTAGGTTCATGTAGGGTGAAGATGCAGCCCTCACCTGTCCTTGCATCATATGGATCCTGCACTCTCGATTCTGTTCCACCTCATGAAGCAAAACATTAATACATAGTATAAATTGAGGTGATACGTTATGTATATTTCTATATATATATATATATATATATATATATATATATATATATATATACTATAAATGTCAAAAGTACACGCACATGAACTTTAATGGCATCCCAGTTGGCCCACCCTTTGCAGTTATAACAGTTTCAACTCTTCTGGGAAGGCTGTCCACAAGGTTCAGCTCCGGACTCTGTTCAGGCCAGTCAAGTTCCTCCACCCCAAACTTGCTCATCTATGTCTTTATAGACCTCGCTTTGCACACTGGTGCGCAGTCATGTTGGAACAGGAAGGGCCCACCCCCAAACTGTACCCACAAAGTTGGAAGCATGAAATTGTTCAAAGTGTCTTGGTATGCTGATGTGCTAAAGTGCCCCCATCCCTCTGTGCTTGTGTGCAGAAGCGAATGCATAGGTAAGTCACGCATGAATATGTAAACAGTGTTTGTACCACACATGTGAAGTATCGCCGCAAACGCTATAGTGAGAGCAATAATTGTAGCACTAGATCTCCTCTGTAACTCCAAACAGGTAACCTTTAAAAAATCTTAAAGGGTCGCCTATGGAGATTTTTAATTATCATAGTTTGTAGCCATTCCACAAGCATGTGCAATTTTAAAGCATGATATGTTAGGTATCTATTTACTCTGTGTAACTTCTTTTATAATTTATCAAAAAATTGGGTTATATATTGTGTTTTTTTTTGCATTAAAATTCATTAGTGTATTTAAAAAAAAAAATGTTTGATACACCTGTTTTTAGCGGCTAAACTTACTATAAACTTACTATAACTTGGAATCGAAAATCACCTGAGGTGCTGAGTATACGAGATACCCTAATGACTCTAAACCACTGTCATCAAATGGAGAAACTGTTAGCAGCATATCTCTCTATTTCTCAGATTACCAGAGGTGGTCTATATGGTTGGATAATCGCAACTGTGTTATTGATTCTTGACATTACATACTATCTGATATTATACTTACTGATATTGTACTTACCTAGTGGGCTTTCAGACCACTGTGCCTTCTTCCTGCACTTCTATCCTCTGGCGTCTGGGGACTCATTTGCTCTCCCATGCTGATTTGATGAACACCATCCCTCCTCGCTTTGCAGAGTACTGGGACCCCAATGCAGGGTCCTCCTCTCCAGAAGTCACCTAGGATGCCTTCAAGGCATTCAACAGGGGGGCAGTACATTTCCACAATTACCAGTATCCACAGAGAACAAGCCGTTACTACAACTACCCTGCATGACACTGTGAAAACCTAGACAGAAACCTATGCTGATGACCCCACGGACACTCACTTTGACTCCCTTAGGGCAGCCAAGCTTCATCTCCACCTAGCTGAGGTTACCAGGCTAGACCTTTACCAGAACAGACAGATATTTTTTGAACAGGGAGACCGCAATGGTCGCCTCCTGGCAATGTTGGCGCAACATGACCAGCCCCTGAATGTGATACCTAACATTGTGACCCCTTTGAGGGAATTGGTCTCTTCTCTACCAGATATTCTGGATACTTTTCGCCAATATTATAGCTCCCTTTACTCCTCTGTGCTGCCTTTGGATTTTAAGCCTCGGGACCTTGTGCCCTGGCTGGACCCACTGGCACTCGGCTGGCTTTCAGATGAGGAGAGAGAGATCTTGATGAGACCAATCACCCCGGAGGAGATTTTGGAGGAAATTCCCTGCTGGGAAATCCCTGGGCCCAGATAGCCTCCCCATGGAATTTTATAAGACTCATGGGCATTTGCTTGCTCCTAAACTGGCCCAGTTATACTCCCAGGGGCAGATTCACGTAGA
This sequence comes from Rana temporaria, assembly GCF_905171775.1. NCBI lineage: Eukaryota > Metazoa > Chordata > Amphibia > Anura > Ranidae > Rana > Rana temporaria. Next base: position 88,530,489 of record NC_053497.1, on the reverse strand, counting down.
TCTGCGGCGGCGTAACGTATCGCATTTACGTTACGCCGCCGCAAGTTTTACGGGCAAGTGCTTGATTCACAAAGCACTTGCCTGTAAAGTTGCGGCGGCGTAACGTAAATCCTCCGGCGCAAGCCCGCCTAATTCAAATGATCCGGGTAGGGGGCGTGGATCATTTAAATTAGGCGCGTTCCCGCGCCGAACGTACTGCGCATGCGCCGTCCCTAAAATTTCCCAACGTGCATTGCGGTAAATGACGTCGCAAGGACGTCATTGGTTTCGACGTGAACGTAAATGGCGTCCAGCGCCATTCACGGACGACTTACGCAAACAACGTACAATTTTCAATTTGCGATGCGGGAACGACGGCCATACTTAACATTGGATACGCCACCTAGGGGGCATGTTTATCTTTACGCCGCGTATCTCTTACGGAAACGGCGTAACGACTCATTTGCATATTCTACGCCGACCGCAATGGAAGCGCCACCTAGCGGCCAGCGTAAATATTGCACCCTAGGTGGCGCGGGCAGTCGTATCTTAGGCATGTTTAAGTGTATTTCAGTTTGAGAATACACTTAAACATACGATGGGCTTAGATTCGGAGTTACGTCAGCGTATCTACTGATACGCCGGCGTAACTCTTTGTGAATCTGGCCCCCAGTGTCTGACTGATGGTGCCCTCCCGGTCTCTATGAGTCATGCACATGTTATTATAGTCTACAAAGCACCAAAAGACCCTACTTCATGTGCCTCATTTAGGTCACTTGCTCTAATTTCAAAATCCTCACTAAACTACTTACCATGAGATTACAGCCCCTATTACCAACTGCCAATGAGACTGACAAAACCAGCTTTATGGCCCATAGAGCAACCAACTGTAATTTGAGAGGACGGTTCACTAACATACACGCACAACATCTTAATGAGGGTTCTAGGGTGGTGGCCCCCCTAGACATCCAAAAGGGAGGAATGGCCCTTTCTTTGGGAGGTCCTCCATAGAATGGGGTTCATCTTGATATTCATTAAATGGTTGTAAGTACTATACAAAAATCCCACATCAGCTATTAAGCTGTCCAAATTTATCTACATAACAAATATGAGCTAAGCGTACCTTGGGTGTACCTGAAAGCAGGAAATAGGATCTCATAAATTCACAGTGAATGGATATCAGCCAAGTGTGCTAAGCACAGTCCCGTACTACACAAACCAGATTAAAGGAGCGCCATAAGCCTGGATACATTCCCTGGAGCTGGCTGACCACTTGTCTTCAGAGGCACTTCCATTCACACGCATATAATCTCTTGGTGGGATCATTTGATTCAATAAGTGGCCATTTTTCACATATAGAGCACAGCGGTGACACATTTTCCATAAGGGATTATTTCAACTGCACCACAGTTTGTTGTATTTGCATGTGGGAAAAGTTAGAGTATCATCTTTTCACTAAACACATTGAGTTGTGGAGCACTGGACTATTTATTAACTTTTTACACCATTTATTATGTCTTTTTTGTGAACAGATCGTGGCTATTTACCCCCAAAAATATTTGTGATGTAATTTAATTGATACACCGTTCTATCCAACAAGACTTTCACTTTTCCAGTGACACTTTGCCATTTAAACATTCCGTATTGTTTGATTTTGCTTATTCATAGCCGTCTTTACCGCAGGGCAAAAAGGGGCAGCTGCCCAGGGCCCTGTCAATCTTTAGGGGCCCAATTTAAGCCGCGGTCCGCCCGTCGCCTGACTGCACACAGAAACCAGCACCCGGCCGGGCCTGGCATCGGCGCACTGTGCAGTCTCTGCTGCTGAATATTTTCTCTAGCAAGGAGCGAGGAGAGAGGAGTGGGCGGGGCCTTGAGCTCCACTGACGCTCTGACCCCGCCCCTTGCCGTGAATGGTGTGTGCGCTACACGGCGGGAGGCCTCGGGGAGGTAGGAGTCGGACTGCGCAGTGGAGCCGAAGCAGAGTGCTCCTGTGAGTGAGGCAGCTCAGGCAGCCACTGATCAGAGCGAGCTGAGCTGGCCAGGACCGGACAAGGTAGGTCTTTCTCCTCCCTAGGCTCCTGCTCCCCATATAGGTAGTTAATCCAGAAGGATTTATTTGAATGGCCTGGGCCACCACCAGACCAGACACTGCTTGATGGGCCTACTTTAGGCCTGATTCACATGTATGCAGGTTGGGGACCACATTTTCAAAGGCACAGCATCCTATTCATTTGAATGGGCTGCTATGCCTGCATTTCCCACAGAAAAAAAGGTGCATGCAGCATTTTAAAATTTCAGTGGCCTTGAAATACATCCTGCTTTTGCACCATGCGACTTACCTGCAGTTCCTTCACTGGCAAGCTTGCTACATTTGCGTTAACTGTGTCATGCAAACGCACTGTGTTTTTAAATGCATGGCCCACATACATAAAAACGCAGCAAGCTTGCCAGTGCAGGAACTGCAGGTAAGTCGCACGGTGCAAAAGCAGGGTGTATTTCAAGTCCACTGAAATTTTTAAATGCTGCATGCAGTGGCGTAGCATGGGGGGGGGGGCAGCCGGTACGGCTTCCCTGGGCGCAATATTCAGGGGGGCACAGTTTTGTCTCTGCAGCCTGTCAACTTTATTTTTTTTTATAATTCTATGTGTGTGTTTGTTTTTTGAGATGTTGGGGTGGAGAGCTAAATTTCATGAGAGGGGGGGGGGGGGGCAAGAAAATGTTTGCCCAGGGTCCAATCCATATTAAAGACGGCCCTGTGCTTATTGCACATTATTTGTTGCATATGTTGCCTAATTATATTTAGGATAATACCCCCGTCAAAAACAATGCATCTTATTTATTTTACAATATTTTTTCTCCTCACTATTGAAGGAGTTTGATTGCAGCCATTTTTGATTTCACCTATTTGGAGCTAAGCGCACCTTTTTGTATTGTTTAGTAATCTCCCTAATAGGACATGACAGGGATCCAATCATTCTCTTCTATTCCAAATCAAACAAAAGGTTTTGGCTTTTTATACTTTCAATGAATATACTAAATAACACTTACCTTAAGTATTTCAAAGCCTATAATAAAACTGTCTCCCTTGCCAGACTTCCTGTGAATTCTTTGATCTTCCTGTTGTATGGAAACAAGCACTTCATCTTCCTCTTTTTCTACTTCAAATATGTACTGATGAAAAGAAAAATACATTAGCATACTGCATGGTCTTATTTGTCTCCCTTGGGTAAGTTGTAATGCATCCAGATTTTCAAAATAAAATGTGAGGACACCCTATTGACCACACCCACTTCTAACCTCACCAATAAAATCATCACCCCATTTGTAACCCAACCCACAAGATTGCACACATATTTTTAATACACTCCTAAAGTGGATGTAAACCCACTCTCATCCTTTCTAAACTACTGCCATAGTGCTGATCTATAAGGATATACATGCCTCCTGCATATATCTTCACCTGTCAAATGTCTCCCCTCTGTGTGTTATAAGAACTGAAAAACTGCAGATTCTATGGGTGGGTCTGTTGTCTGAAGCTCGGTGGGTGGAGTCGTGATGTCAGTAGACTCCCCGCCCACCTCTACACTCCCCTTACACTAAATTCTGCTATGATCACTAACATCCAGTCAAAATCCAGAAAACTAACCACACGACTTCAGAAAAGGAGTGGGGGTGGGAATTAAAAAATAATGCCTGTCTCCAGGCTAGTGCATAAGATATGTAAATAACCTGTCATTCACAGCAAGGGGGAGGAATGGATAAAAGTTTTCTCCTGTTTGTCCATTTATTTCACTGAAAGAAAAAAAAGAGGATTGCTCAGAGCTGGATTAACTCTTTGTGGCAAGACTGGGCACAGATGATAGGAAATCATATACTCTACATTGTGACAGCAAAAACCAAAACAAATTGTATCCCATCCTCACTTATAAATAAATTAAACAGAATTGGTACTAGGACTGAATCTTGGGGTACCCCACTAACGAATCTAGACCATTCTAAGTACACGTTATTTATCACAACCCTTTGGACACGACCCCCTAACCAGTTTTCTATCCAATAACAAACCTTATGGTCCATGACTACAGACCTCAGCTTGTAGATTAAGCATGTGTGGGGGACTGTATCAAATGCTTTTGCAAAATCCAGATACATCACATCCACAGGCCTACCTTTGTCCAGATGGCAGCTCACTTCCACATAGAATGTTAATAGTTTTTGTTGGCAAGAGAGACCTTTCGTAAACCCATGCTGATTACTGCTAATGATACTGTTTTTGTCAGCAAATTCTTGGATATGGTCCCTTATCATCCCCTCCAATAGTTTACAAACTACTGACATTAGACTGACTGGCCTATAGTTCCCAGGAATATATCTCTACCCTTTTTTGAATATTGGTACCACATGGGCCCTTTATCAATCAGCTGCTACCAATCCTGTCAGCATGACGCCATGAAGATTAGAAATAGCGCTCTGGGTATAACCTGACTGAGTTCTTTAAGGACTCTGGGGTGTAAGCCATCTGGTCCCAGTGATTTATTTATGCTAGGCTTCTCTAATCCATACTGGCGTGGTAGGTATACCCCTTTTTTTACTGTGTGAAGACTGAAGAGAAGAAAGCATTTAGTACAGCTCCTTGTCATCTGTAACCACCTTCCCTTCCTCATCCTTTATGGGGCCTATGTGTTCCGTCCTCGCCTTTTTACCGTTAATATATTTAAAAAACTTCTTGAGATTATTTTTACTCTCCTCTGCTATGTGTCTTTCATAGTCTTTTTTTAGCCGTCCTGATTGTGTTCTTACACCTCACATTGTATTCCTTGTATCGATGGAATGCTGACAATGACCCCTCCACTTTGTACTTTTTAAAGGCCATTTTTTTGTCCTTAATATGACATTTTACATTTTAGTTTAGCCACCCAGGTATAACCTTTGTTCTTCTATATTTATTACCCCTTGCAATGCACTCTATGACACATTTTTTTTTATATATTCCTAAAGCATTCCCATTTGTGTTGACTGTTTCAAGGATTTGGACTCACTGAATATCCTGCATTGAGCGCAGTTTAAAAAAGTTGGCTCTTTTGAAATTTAGTGTTCTTGTACTCCCCTTGTGATTCCCTTTCCTATGATTGCGGAATGTAATAATTCTGTGGTTGCTAGTTTCCAAGTTGTCCCATGTTTCCACATCTGCAATCAGATCTGTATCATTTGTAATTAAAAGATCTAGCAATGCATTACTTCTAGTTAGGGAATTCACCAATTGGGACATGAAGTTGTCCTGTAGAACATTTAAGAAAAGGTGAGCCTCTAATGAGTGGGCTGTCCCTTCTGCCGAGTCAATATCGGGATAGTTGAAGTCCCCCATTATGATGACATTTCCCTGTGTTGTTGCTATTTCTAACTGTGAAAGGAGGTCCAACTCCACCTCTTCCCTCAGGTTAGGGGGGCCTGTAAAATACCCACACTAGTAATTTCCCGCTTACTTCCACCTTGATATATAGACACACCCCTCACCCATCTCCTACCCTCCTTGTCCCTTTAATACAAACAGTACCCCTGGATGTTTGCCAGCCAGTCATGTGAGCTGTAAAACCAAGTTTATGAGCACCTCCAGTTCCTCCTTTTTATTGACTAGGCCCCTGTCGTTTGTAAACATTCCCCTGAGTTTTGGATTGATGCTTTTTTTTTCCATATGATTTCTCTGGTAACTTATTAACCCTGGGATTAGATGTCATATATATAATATCACCATAGGAGTATGCATAGGGTGTGGCAAGTGTGCCTGGGCACATCCTAATCACCCTGTACAGTGCAGATTCCCCCTACTGCCCTGGCTCCCTCCTCCCCCGCAGCGCTACCGGCTTCCCTCTTCTTCTCTCCCACCAGCTGCTGCTGCGGGCACACGCATGGGGATGTTTTAGGATGAGTGAGGGAAGAGGCCTGTAAATATATAATTTACCTGCCCCTTACCTTTCTGAATGAACACAGTAAGTAATCGGTGCTGTGTGTTTGAGCTTTGGAGCGCACACCCTAATGCAATAGGCTGTGCACGCCTATGAATATCATTAGTGTCTCCACTATTCCCCTCTATCCTATGCTCATGGATGGTTATTGCTACCTCTAACCCCCCCTTAAAGGCCCTCCAACTTTGTGGCCATCTTTCTTCCCAATAGGGCTGTACCATCCCCATTAAGGTGCAGCCCATCCTTACTAAAGAGCCAGTAACCAACTGAGAAGTCAGTCCAGTTCTTCAGGAACCCAAATTCCTTATTCCTACACCAATTCCTCAGCCACTTGTTCAGTTCCCAAAGATCCTGCTGCCTCTGGTGTGGCTCTAGGTACAGGTAGTATTTTAGAGAAAACTACCTTGGAGCTCCCTTTCCTCAATCTAAGTCCCTGAAATTATTTTTTTAGGGCTCTCCACCTTCCACTCACTTTGTCATTGGTGACATGTACCATGACCGCTGGGTCCTTCCCAGCCCCGTCCAATAACCTGTCCACCCGATCTGTGATGTGCCGAACCTAAGCACCCATTCAAAATGGAATTCCAGCCTAAACCTAACTAGCCTTAAAAATGTCCCCTTCCACCCCTATAACACCTATGTTGACTAACGTGAGTAAAAAAGATGTATGTACCTAATTATTTTCAACCCGCACTAGTCCGGTCACGTGATCCCACTCTCCTGTATCAGCCAGCTGTGGCAGCATGGGAGCGGAGGAGCACTGACAACTAATGGGACATGGGAGCCTATGGGGTTGATTTACTAAAGGCAAATAGACCGTGCACTTTGAAAAGTGGAGTTGGACTTTGCAAGTGCAGTTGCCACAGAGATTAGTAAATGTAGTAAAGCTTCACATTGCAAAAAATACCCAATCACGTGTAAGAAAAAAAACACAGCTTCCCTGCTTGCCCATGATTGGATGATGAAAGTCAGCAGAGCTCTGGAGTAACTCTGGAGTAACCAGTCTTGCAGAGTGTAACTGCACTTTGAAAAGTGCACAGTCTATTTGACTTTAGTAAATGAACTCCTATGAGTGATGTCAACACTCAGGCACGCCCAGCTGTTTTTGAGCTCTCTCTTCTCTCCCCTGCAGTTGCCACTGGCTGAGGCAGGGGATCACATGGCCAGACCTGAGCAGGTTGAGAATAGGTAAGTATATACATCTTTTTACAAAGGTTAGGCAGCATAGATGTTGGGACGGGGAACATTTTTAAGACAAGTTACATTGAGGCTGGAATTTTATTTTAAGGAAAAATATGACAGGACCACTTTTACTTTTTATATTTACATGTATGCACTTTGCACATGTTAGAGCAGCCTTTCTCAATCTTTTTCCACAAGAAACCCTTGAAATAATTTTCAGGCCTAGGTGAACCCAAGCTGAAACCAAAACCATTTTATAGGGAGTTAGTTGGAAAAATCCCCCCTTACATTGGTGACTAGTGTTGCTCACGAATATTCGCATTGCGAATATTCGACTCGAATATAGCATATTCGAGAAATCGCGCTATATTTCGAAATTCGCGGTGAATATTCGCAATTCCGAATATTCGATTTTTTACAATTTTTTTTTTAAAACAGATCACATCCTAGATATCTCCATCGACGTCTAAAAGCATTGCTGGTATCATTAGAGACCCTGGGCCGAGTAGCTGAAGCGTTCATTGAATTTTCCAGAAAGATCGCAATGCGATTATTCGGCAAACGCAATATCGCGCGATTACTTTCCTCGCCCCGATCTTCCGCATCAGAGTGATTTTTACAGTTTCATTTTTAAAACAGATCACATCCTAGTGATCTCCATAGACGTCTAAAAGCATTGCTGGAATGATTAGAGACCTTGGGCCGAGTAGCTGAAGCGATCATTTTATATTGCCGAATATTCGCAATGCGAATATTCGGCAATAGGAATATTGCGCGATTATTTGCTCCGCCCTTTTGCATCAGAGCCAATCAGAGTTCTCCTTCCACACTCGTCAGAGGTTAGCAACCAATAGGAACCTGCCTGCATGGACATTATATAAGCTCACTCCCAACACCATTTCATTGCAGATTCAGAAGCTGGCTATAGAGTGTGGAGGCTGTTTCTGTGTTCCTGTGTCTTTGTTCCTGATTGATTTAGATCATCACCAGCATTGCTATTTAGTGATTCCAGTGGATCTTTTCCAGTATATCAACTGCTTTTTTCAAAGCAATAGACCCAAGAGCTTTTTTCAAAGCTACGTTTTGTGCTGTTTTGTGCTGTTTTGTTCATTTGTGTTACTGTTTGATCCTGCATCCTCGCTGTTCAGTGATATTTGCTAGAGATTTCAGTACACATTTTGCTGAGCTTTATAAAAGAGCTTTTCTAAAAGCTAATTTTTGTTCATCTTGTGTTACTGTTAGATCTTGCAGGTTCGCTGTTCAGTGATATTTGCTAGGCATCTCAGTTCACATTTTGTTTAGTTTTTCCTAAAGAGCTTTTCTAAAAGCTAAGTTTTGTGTTCAGTTTAGTTAAATTTTGTGTAGTAAGTGTACACACTGTTAGTGTACATTTATTTCATCTAGCTTAGCTTAGTGTGTGTTTAGTGTCTGTGTTTTGTGTTTAAAAAAAAAAAAAAAAAAAAAAAGTTAGTGTTTGTTTAGTGTTTTTTTTTTTTCTTTCATTTTGTAGTCCTTGTCTTTGGTGTACTACTTTTCTTATAGTTTAGTAGCTGTCTGTGTACGTCTTTGTCTGCGTGCCTGTCTTGTAAAAAATACACAAAAACACATTTTGTTCACATTTCCCCCCCCCAATAAAGTTTACCCCCCCCACACACATATCAGCAATAATGAGCGGCATCCGTGGCCGTGGCAGCAGGGGTAGGGGAGTTACTCCCAGTGCTGGATCGCTGCCAGCACGGGGTACCTCTCGTGCCCCTACTAGTGTTAGAGGATCGGGTGCAAGGGGAGTACGCCTGATCCGGGAGTTCTTCCCATCGGGCAGCCGCCCGATATTGCCATCTCAGGCTGAAGTAGTGGTGGACTACATGGGGCACAGCAGTGCCACTGAGTCGTCGGTCCCGACTCACAGTAGTACCACCATTACACCGGTGCCTGTACTACCCCCCCCCAGCCCCCAAGAGTCCAGCATCTTACTGTTCGACAGCGACAGTGAGAGGGATCTCTTGGGGGAGGCCATGCATCAGGCAGACCTCCAGCTCTGTCCTGATGGTCAGGACCTTTTTGAAGGGATGGATGAGGAGGATGGGATACCTGCTGGCAGTATCCCAGAGACATCCCTTCAAACTGGTGCTGCTGTTTTGGTGCAGGAAACAGCAGCACCTAGTCAGACCCAGGCGTGGGTGAGGGGACAGCGGAGCCAGGCTAGAGGCTCCATGTCAGTTGGTTCCCTCAGACCAACACATTTCAGCCCTTGGTCTGACATCTCTGGGGGCGAAGAGGGTGACCCATCATGGTTGCCATCTGACGCGTCGGCTCACTACGTCAGTGACGACGGGGAAGGTAGGCACCCTGGTGAAACGGTGCGCCAGGTCACCACCAGGGAGACCATCGTCAGGGTCTCCACTGGTGATGGCAGCAGGAGGTGTCAGGAGGAGGAGCAGCAGCAGCAGCAGGCAGCTCCACCTGTGCGCACCGAGTCCCAGCAGGTGCAAGTAAGCGTCACCCCATCTGACAGGAGGGCGGTGCTGAAGTCACCTGTCTGGAATTACTTTACCCTGGTGGCAGACAACCCTACCGTGGCCATCTGCCGGATTTGTAAAGTGAGGGTGAAGAGAGGGAAGTGTTTGGCTCGGGTGGGTACCACAGCCCTGAACCAGCACCTGAGGATAAACCACTGGGCGGTGTTTGACGAGATGAAGCGTGGTGGTGGTAGCAGCGCCACCACCACAAGTGAGCAGGGTACAGCAGCCCCTGCCACATCTTCATCTCTTTCCAGCAGGTCATGCCCCCCGCTCCCTCTAGTAGAGGTACTGGTACCGGCAGCCAGACCTCTACTTCCACAGCACCCTCCACGTCTGTGTCCCGCACTGCCGTCCGGCGCCAGGCGTCGATTTCAGACGCCTTTGACCGCACCACTCCCTTCCCCCCTGGAGACCGACGTGTGCGTTCCCTCAATGGGCTCCTGGCAAGGGTTATTGCCCAACATCTGCTGCCCTTCAACATAGTTGACAGCAACCCCTTCAGGCAGATGTTGGAGCAGGCCCAACCCCAATGGCGTGTCCCCAGCCGCCATTTCTTTGCCAGGACTGGTGTCCCTGCCCTACACCAGCACATTGTGCAGAATGTAACCCTGTCGCTGGATCACGCTGTCAGCGACAGGGTTCATCTGACAATGGATGGCTGGACCAGCAGGCATGGGCAGGGACGCTACATCAGCTTCACGGCCCATTGGGTTTCCCTCCGAGGCGTCGGTGAGGGATCGGCGGCAACCGATCTTGTGGTGCCGCCCCGGGGTGTCCAGGGGAGAACTGCTGGTCTCCCTCAAGCCACTGTCTCCGCAGCTGCTGAGCCTATCAGCAAGCGCCCCCGTAGCTACTCAAGTGTGGGGCACATGCGCTGTCAGGCCGTGCTCCAGCTTGTTAGTTTAGGGGACCGGAGACACACTGGAGAAGAAGTGCTGAAAGCACTTCAGGCTCAGGTCCAGAAGTGGCTGACACCCCGAAGGCTCCAGGCAGGTATGGTTGTCTGCGATAACGGCAGCAACCTACTCGCCGCCCTTAGTGCTGGCAGTCTGACCCACGTGCCCTGTCTGGCACATGTCCTCAACCTGGTGGTGCAGAAGTTCCTGCGCACTTATCCAGGGTTGAGTGACATTGTGGCAAAGGCGCGTAGGATTGCCAGCCACTTCAGGCGCTCCCCAACCGCTACCGCGTCCCTGTCCAAGTTGCAGCGGAATTACAGTCTGCCCCTTCACAGGCTGATTGTGGACAGTGTGACGCGGTGGAACTCCACCCTCCACATGCTGAAGAGGTTGTGGGAGCAGCAAAGGGCGGTGAGGGAGTACCTGATGGAACTAGGCACTGAGAGGGCTTCACCACAACTCCCTTTCATCGCCTGTGCGGAGTGGGGGCAGATAAACCAGGTCTGCCAAGTGTTGTCCTCCTTCGAGCAGGCGACCAAGATGGTCAGCAGTGAGCACATCGGCCTCAATAGCGTGCTGCCAATAGTGTTCATGCTGGAGAGGACACTAGATCGCCTGCTCGAAGCTGGGGAGAGTGCCTTGGTGGAGCAGGAGGAGTCAGCAATGCTCGACCGAGACCAGGGCCAGGACGAGGAGGAGGAGGAGGAGGAGGATGATGATGATGAGGAGGAGGTGGTTGCTGGTGTCGTCCCGGAGTCAGGGCCTGGTCAGGAGGGAGAGCCGGTGTTGGGGGCACCGATAGTCCGGGGGTTGGGCATCTCTGAGTTTGACCAGCAGCGCCTCAGGGATGAAGAGTCGCACCTCATTCACCTGGCCAGCATTGAGGAGTCACAGCGGGCTGTGCTCTTCCCCATGGCTGCCCACATGCTGAGATGCCTCAGGAGGGACCCCCGGGTTAAGACCATCAAGGCGAGGGATGATTTCTGGATGGCCACCCTTTTGGATCCCAGGTGCAAGGGGAAACTGGAGCAGTTCATCCCAGCCAGCCGGAGGCAGCACCGGATGGAGGAACTGCAGGCAGGCATTGTCAGACGGTTGGAGCAGGCAACTCCCCGGCCTCCAGTTGTCCCCCCTCATCTCACCCAGCAGGTGGCTGCACCCAGCAGCAGCCGAGCAGGGGACCTAATGGAAGAGATGAGGATGTTCTTCCAAACCGAGCGACCCAGTACCAGCACCAGCAGCAGCAGCAGTCACCACCAGCGGCTGGCCCACATGGTGGCAGACTACATGGCGTCCGTCGGTGCTTCTGACAGTATGAGCACCGACGACCCCATGGAGTACTGGGTTGCCAGATTGGACACCTGCCGCGTCTGAGCGGACATTCAGCGCGGCAGGTGGGGTGGTCACGGACAAGAGGACCCGTCTGTCCACAGACTCCGTGGACAGACTCACATTCATAAAGATGAATGAGTCCTGGATCGGCGGTGACTTTCTGGCACCCGTCGTCGGTTCAGGGCGCTGAAGGGTCCCTTGTCATGCATTCCCTGATGAAGCCCCGGACCTGATGTATTTACAGTGCTGAATATAACTATTTTAACATCAGAGAAAATCAATGTTAATATTTGGTACAGTAGGCTTTCTTTGCAATTACAGCGGTCAAACCTTTCTTGTAGTTTTACACCAGCTTTGCACACACTGGAGGAGGGATTTTGGCCCACTCCTCCACACAGATCTTCTCTACATCAGTCATGTTTCTGGGCTCTCGCTGAGAAACACGGAGTTTGAGCTCCCTCCAAAGATTCTCTATTGGGTTTAGGTCTGGAGACTGGCTAGGCCACGCCAGAACCTTGATATGCTCCTTACAGAGCCAATCCTTGGTTATCCTGGCTGTGTGCTTTGGGTCATTGTCATGTTGGAAGACCCAGCCTCGACCCATCTTCAAAGCTCTAACTCAGGGAAGGAGGTTGTTGCCCAAAATCTCGCAATACATGGCCACGGTCATCCTCTCCTTAATACAGTGCAGTCACCCTGTCCCATGTGCAGAAAAACACCACCAAAGCATGATGCTACCACCCCCATGCTTCACATTAGGGATGGCGTTCTTGGCATGGTACTCATCATTATTCTTCCTCCGAACACGGTTAGTGAAATTATGATCAAAAAGTTATATTATGGTCTCATCTGACCACATGATTTTCTCCCATGACTCCTCTGGATCAGTCAAGACACCTATGTCAGCAGTTATTTCACACCCTATATACTCTTATTAATACTGCTGTTCATCATGGCACCTCCTGCCCAAGTGATATGACTCTGTATCAACTACTACTGCTAATACTACTACTGCTGCTTCTGCTGCTGCTGCCCAGTCAAGACACCTATGTCAGCAGTTATTTCACACTCTATATACTTCTATTCCTACTGCTGTTCATCATGGCACCTCCTGCCCATGTGATATGACTCTGTATCAACTACTACTGTTAATACTACTACTGCTGCTTCTGCTGCTGCTGCCGCCCAGTCAATACACCTATGTCAGCAGTTATTTGACACTCTATATACTCCTATTCCTACTGCTGTTCATCATGGCACCTCCTGCCCATGTGATATGACTCTGTATCAACTACTACTGGTAATACTACTACTGCTGCTTCTGCTGCTGCTGCCGCCCAGTCAATACACCTATGTCAGCAGTTATTTGACACTCTATATACTCCTATTCCTACTGCTGTTCATCATGGCACCTCCTGCCCATGTGATATGACTCTGTATCAACTACTACTGGTAATACTACTACTGCTGCTTCTGCTGCTGCTGCCGCCCAGTCAATACACCTATGTCAGCAGTTATTTCACACTCTATATACTCCTATTACCACTGCTGTTCATCATGGCACCTCCTGCCCAAGTGATATGACTCCGTATCAACTACTACTGCTAATAGTACTACTGCTGCTGCTCAGTCAAGACACCTATGTCAACAGTTATTTACCACTCTATACTACTATTACAATGCTGTTCATCATGGCACCTCCTGGCCAAGGGATTTGACACTGTATTGTCAATGTCTACTACTACTACTACTACTACTACTACTACTGCTGCTCAGTCAAAACACCTATGTCAGAAGTTATTTACCACTCTATACTACTATTTTCACTGCTGTTCATCATGGCACCTCCTGCCCAAGTGATTTGACTCTCTATTGTCACTGTCTGCTACTACTACTGCTGCTCAGTCAAGACACCTATGTCACAAGTTAATTGCCACTCTATACTACTATTACCACTGCTGCTGCTGCTGCTGTTCATGGCACCTCTTTCCCGAGTGATTTGACACTATATTGTCTACTGTTACTAATACTGCTGCTGCTCACGACACCTATGTCACAAGTTATTTGACACTATTGACTACTATGGTCATTACTGATGTTGTAAAGTCCTGCCCACGTGTTTAGATGCTATCTAGTAATATTACCAATACTCCTTGTAAATGATGCCTGTGTGAGAGTAAAGTGGTCTTGCATAGCAAGAGCACTTATTGTTATCTCACATATATATTATTCTTATTATAGCCAACTTTTAAACGGTATCTCCTCCCACAGTTTTTACACTACATAGACAAGTAATATATCGAAACGTGTGGATTGTTCCAGAATGGTGTGCTATTACTTTGTGGAACGTTTCGCTTAATCATTCATGAAATATCGTCATTTTTGCGGCGAAATTTTCCCATAGGAGTGAATGAGGAGAGCTAGAGTGTGGAATGTGAACACCGGAAAAATCAGCACATGATTTGTAAACTGCGACCACTCCCTCATTTTCAAGCCGACCTACACAAATTTACGGCTAAGCGAATGATCAAACGGTATTCACAATATGATGATTTGTTTGCAACCAACGACATCCATTATTTCAATGGAAGTCAATGGAGGTCAAAGTTTATAAAACTAAAATCTGCTGTTGAATTTGTAAACTTCGACTGTGCCTTAAATTTTATTATTTCAGAGACATACTATACATCAAAATGTAGGTCTGGGTCTTGTGATTCGTAAACTATAAAGATATTCACTGTGAGATTTATAGTTTTTAAGATCGAACAATGTAAAGGACAAGTATTCAAAAAACATTCCTCAATTTCTGCTGTGTTTACAGAGAGCCTGCAAACCCAAAAATTGGTTTCCTAGGAAAAGCTGAGGAGTTTAATAACACCTCACAAACAGTTGTGAGGTGAGTTGTTTCCTCCCACACAAGGTTGAGGGAACTTTCCTCTGTTAAGCAAGGGTCTCAAACTGGTGGCCCTCCAGCTGTTGTAAAACTACAGTTACCATCATGCCTCTGCCTGTGGGAGTCATGCTGGTAACTGTCATTCTTGCAATGCCTCATTGGACTTGTAGTTTTGCAACATCTCCCCGATGGGCGGTGCCGAGCCGCACGAGGAGCTGAGAGACAGAGGCATACAGATCATGACTGCACGGAGCTGTTGTAACATCCGTGCGATGAGCCATAAATTTGGCTTCTGCAAACTACAAACGAGCTGAGAGGAGGGGGGGATGGAAGTGCTCCAGAGGTGAGAGATAAGCCTGTCATGCTTGATATATGGGTGAGTGTAGAGAGGTGGCAGCATCCCCCCCATTCCTGCTGCAGCGATCCTCTGTGTGTGTGTGTACTGTTTGTGCAGCCCCCAATGTGTAAGGCAAACTCTTTCACTGTCTAATTTCTTGCTGTGATTTCCCAAACATCTCTCCCCTCTGGAACCATCTACTGATCTGCAAGCAGTATATTTCTTGCTGATTGGAATGTCTCCCTTTTTTTTATTTGTGCAGTGATGTTGACCTGTTTACTATGCAAGTTGCTGCCAAAAGACTCAATGGCTTTGTTAAAGTGATACTAAAGGGTATTATTTTCTTCTTTAAAATTAAAATAAAAATAAAAATCATACTTACCTACTGATCTTCTGCATAATTTCCGCAGTCTCTGACCATTTCCTGTAGCATGTCCGCATTCTCTGATCATCTTGTGTAGCATGCACGCAGTCTCTTATCTCGTGTAGCATGTCCCCAGTCTCTGACCATCTCCTGTAGCATGCACGCAGTCTCTTATCTCGTGTAGCATGTCCCCAGTCTCTGACCATCTCCTGTACTATGTCCGCAGTCTCTGACCATCTCCTGTACTATGTCTGCAGTCTCTGACCATCTACTGTACTATGTCTGCAGTCTCTGACCATCTGCTGTACTATGTCTGCAGTCTCTGATAATCTCCTTTAGTATTTTGGGGGGAGAGACATGCGCACTTGCGCTGCAATCGTGATGCATCGTGATGCATTGCGGAATCGAATCGAATCGAATCGTGGACTTGATAATCGTAATCGCATCGAATTGTGAGACGGGTGAAGCTGCGCAGCACTAGTTTTGATGGTGCAGTTTTGATGGGCTAGTTTTGGATGGAGCAGTTTTTGATGGGGCAATGGACCGAACTGGATCCACACACGGTTGGATCACATTTACATCTCCAGGGGCACCGTCTCCAGTCAGTAGTATTCGTGGAGGCAAGACCACGCAGCACAATTTACCCTGAAATTGTATCTTTTATAGTTACATTACATTTTAATACTACTGCTGCTGCCTCCATGCTGAGTAATGCTTCATGACCTCTCTGGCACAGCGGATCCACCAACAGCCTCCGCTACAAGCTACCAGACCGGATCGTAACAGCAAGTGTAACTAAAACAATGAACTTTATGTTAAAGCCTGGTTTGCGGCCTTTATACTGCAACCATTAGCCTGTCTGCAAGAGCAAAACTGCATTTTCTCTCTCTTTCTTGCTCTCTCTCTGTATATATATATATATATTGTTGCTTTTGTTATGTTAATTTTTCAACAGTTTAGTTTGTGTTCGTCGTGTCTGTGTCCGCGAACTTTAGTTTGTCCTAGGTTTGTGTTACATAAAATAATAGTATAACATTTTTTTTGCTTATTAGGAAGTTAGATGTGTTGATGTTGATGTGTTAGATGTGAAGTTAGATGTGTTGAAAAACCTAAAAATTTATCTCAAAAAGAAAGGAAACATTTCAAAAAAATAACATTTTTTATTAACATAAAAAAAAATTAAATGTAATTAAGCATGCGCTGCTGAAGCTCTGACATCTTTGAATAATTTATTAATTGCTGCTGCTCCAGCTGACGATTCTGCTGGTCCAGGTAACGAATTTTTTCCTGATTCGAGAGGATCTTGTCATTCGTTTTTTGGATCAAAGCCTGCCTCTGCAGCATTTTTTTTGCAACTGTTAGGATATAAGAAAAAAACATTGTGATTTCAAAGACCGTTACCAAATAAATAAAATATTTATGTTGCTTATTAAACAATCATTATCATGTCTATACACTTGTTATGTGTCTAGCACATACAGGGAGTGAAGAATTATTGGGCAAATTAGTATTTTGACCACATCATCCTCTTTATGCATGTTGTCTTACAAGCTGTATAGGCTCGAAAGCCTACTACCAATTTGGCATATTAGGTAATGTACATCTCTGTAATGAGAAGGTGTGTGGTCTAATGACATCAACACTCTATATCAGGTGTGCATAATTATTAGTCAACTTCCTTTCCTTTTGCAAAATGGGCCAAGAGAAGGACTTGACAGGCTCTGAAAAGTCAAAAATAGTGAGATATCTTGCAGAGGGATGCAGCACTCTTAAAATTGTAAAGCTTCTGAAGCGTGATCATCGAACAATCAAGCGTTTCATTCAAAATAGTCAACAGGGTCGCAAGAAGCGTGTGGAAAAACCAAGGCGCAAAATAACTGCCCATGAACTGAGAAAAGTCAAGCGTGCAGCTGCCAAGATGCCACTTGCCACCAGTTTGGCTATATTTCAGAGCTGCAACATCACTGGAGTGCCCAAAAGCACAAGGTGTTCCATACTCAGAGACATGGCCAAGGTAAGAAAGGCTGAAAAACGACGACCACTGAACAAGACACACAAGCTGAAACGTCAAGACTGGGCCTAGAAATATCTCAAGAATGATTTTTCAAAAGTTTTATGGACTGCTGAAATGAGAGTGAGTCTTGATCGGCCAGATGGATGGGCCCGTGGCTGGAATGGTAAAGGGCAGAGAGCTCCAGTCCGACTCAGACGCCAGCAAGGTGGAGGTGGAGTACTGGTTTGGGCTGGTATCATCAAAGATGAGCTTGTGGGGCCTTTTCGGGTTGAGGATGGAGTCAAGCTCAACTCCCAGTCCTACTGCCAGTTTCTGGAAGACACCTTCTTCAAGCAGTGGTACAGGAAGAAGTCTGCATCCTTCAAGAAAAACATGATTTTCATGCAGGACAATGCTCCATCACACGCGTCCAAGTACTCCACAGCGTGGCTGGCAAGAAAGGGTATAAAAGAAGAAAAACTAATGACATGGCCTCCTTGTTCACCTGATCTGAACCCCATTGAGAACCTGTGGTCCATCATCAAATGTGAGATTTACAAGGAGGGAAAACAGTACACCTCTCTGAACAGTGTCTGGGAGGCTGCGGTTGCTACTGCACGAAATGTTGATGGTGAACAGATCAAAACATTGACATAATCCATGGATGGCAGGCTTTTGAGTGTCCATGCAAAGAAAGGTGGCTATATTGGTCACTTATTTGTTTTGGTTTTGTTTTTGAATGTCAGAAATGTATATTTTAGAATGTTCAGATGTTATATTGGTTTCACTGGTAAAAATAATTAATTGAAATGGGTATATATTTTTTTTTTGTTAAGTTGCCTAATAATTATGCACAGTAATAGTAGTCACCTGCACACACAGATATCACCCTAAAATTGGTAAAACTAAAAAAAACTACTTCAAAAAATATTCAGCTTTGATATTAATGAGTTTTTTGGGTTCATTGAGAACATGGTTGTTGTTCAATAATAAAATGAATCCTCAAAAATACAACTTGCCCAATAATTCTGCACTACCTGTATACTTCTATCATAAATACCATATTATGGTTCTGAAATCTGACGGGTGCGCTTTAAATGTTGTCAATTTTTATATCTACATGTTATTGTTAAAATGTTATTAAGCTTTGTGCACATAATTACCCTCCTGACCGAGGCTCACAGCAACGGTCTCTTCCACCTCCTCGACCTCCCCTGCAGCCGCGATTTGACCAGAAATTTGGGGGGAGGGGGTAAGCTCTGCATCAGGCACCTCAACTTGAGCAGGAGCTGGGGTTGGCGAGTGGGAGGGCCCTGGCTGCTCCTCCTCATCCCTCTCCTCCTGTGACGCATCCTCCTCTGCCGCATCCTCCTCCTCTGCGGCCTGTCGCCTTGTGCGCTTGGGGCGCACAGTTGGTAGCGGAGCTCCTATAATAACACAATGTTCATAGATTATAAAAATGTTTTCTAATGACGTATGCAAATTCTGTGTACTCTGCTGTATTGTATATGAATACAAAATTAATTTATATAGACAGTTAACCAATGGGACAATGTTATATTAAAGGGTCTTGTGAGCACTACAGGGGACTGAGCGTGAGCTGGGCTGCCACCATGGTAAAATGAGCTGTTTTTGTCTCCTTTGTTTTGTTCAGACGATCTCATGTTAAAAAAAGGGCTTGATGGAGTACACGGGATTACTATAACAACCCCACGCCTAACACAGGAATTTAGTGGGAATCTATATATATAAAACTCAACGTGTGTGTGCATGCATGTATGTATGTATGTTCCACCATCACGTCAAAACGGCTAAAGATATTTACATGAAACTTGGCACACAGGTTACTTATATGTCAGCCACAAACATAGGATAGGTGGTTTAACCCTTACCCACCCCCATTTGCCTTGGTCAGGGTTTTTCTTTAAAGTCCCATTCAACTCTATGGGAAATACATGTTACTTCATAACAGCTGTAGATATTTTGATAACACTTGGTCACATGTTATCTATACGTCCACTTAAAGTATAGGATCGTTAATTTATCCCTTAACTTACCCCATTGGTGAGGGTCGGGCTTTTTGTTTAAAGTCCCATGCAAAGCAATGGGAAAAGTATGTTCCCACATAACTTCTGTGTTCCTGTCTGCTGTCCCATGTTTTTTTCCAACAGTACTATGAATACCTTGGCTGGTGGTGATATATGTTACAACAACATGGCGTCTTGGTTAACAACATCTGACCTTACATTAATTACATATGACCTTACATAACTGTCCCCAAGGGACCCGGGCTGGCTCAACGCGATTGCCACTGCGCTGACAAGCCATTCACCTCTGCAGCTAGGGGTTCGGATCCCGCTCTCGGCTACATGTGAATTGAGTTTGGTGGTCTCAGCTCGGCCCCCGGTGGGTGTGCTATGCGAGGTAAGCCTGCGCTTAGTATGCCCACCTCCCTCCCACAAAAACCACCACACTTACACATGCACTCGCAATTGGGTTAACATGCACGCACTCTGACCATGCGGTCTCTAAAAAGAGAGGCGAAGGACTAACGGGGCTGGTTGAGCGGGCAAATCCTCTCACTCCCTTATAGGGAGTCCCTCTGCCCCGTTGGGCTTCGAAGCGGAGCAGGTAGGACGGTCTGTGTGGGAGGACCCCCTCACACCCGCCATTGCCACCCGGGGCATGGAAAAAGGTGGCAGATTACCTCTGGGGGAGGCCTGCCTACTCCCAACTCCTGCAGTCCGGCTCCTCTCTCGAGTACACGCACAAAATACACTTTAGGGGAAAAAAAACATAACTGTGACCAATAACTTACCAGGATGATATTTATTCCGGATACGCCTGACCCGGTTCATCTGGCGCCTCTTCAGGTCGGACCACTTTTTGAGGATCGCCATGCGAGTGTGTTCTTCGCCGTTTTGGGCGCCTAGTTCCTCAATCAGGGAGCTTATAACTCCCTGTTTTTCTTGCTGCCTCCGCAGCTCATCGTATCCTGTTTCCAGGAACTTCTGCAAGATGAAGAACAAAGTATATTGTAATACTTCTGTTGACAGCCTTATGGATATATGACGTAAATGTATGCTATTCAACAATTGGAAGCATTCTCGCCTTATTAATCAATGACAGGGGTAACATGACAGATTTTATATCCTGCCATTTCGGTCGCCACCTTTTTTGCATAAATATAGCAGCCATTATCATTTGCATAATTATGAATATATTATTAACAACACAGGATACACGTATAGGGGAGATATGCGTTGCTAACTCTTTTCCCTGTCAGGAGCCTAACGCCCCGGGGGGTCAGAGACGGGACCTTTTCGGAGGACCACTGACGTATGTACCCGTCGCAGTTTTTTGTGATGTCACTCTTTAGGTGTGTGCACATTTTTCACTGCATCCGGGTGGAGTTTTTGGGTTGTGTTTTGCACGCTACAGGCTTTTCAACAGAAAAAAACCAGCTGGAGGCAGAATGGTTGCAAAACACTACGGGTTTGTTACCTAACTCTGGGTTTCAAGACCAGTCCACCTCCAGCTGTTGCAAAACTACTACTCCCATCAGCCACGGTCTGTCAGTGCATGTTAAGAATTTTACTTTTGCTGCATCTAGGGTGCCACAGTTTAGAGACCCGTGCATAAAGGCCTGAAAAACGGGGGCCTGCAGAACTTACAATACTAGAAGTGCCAGCATTCCCAGGCATGCTGGAAGTTGTAGTTCTGCAACATCTAAAGGGCAATATGTATTCGAACGTCCTTGGGCCTTGAGGACACTGAAGTCAGGACGTTCGCATACGTCCTACGTCCAAAAAAATGTTAAATTCATTATGCTAAATAACAAGGAAAAGTGCCTAAATACACATTTGCCAACCAGGGTGTCTGCAGCTGTCCAGGCATGCTGGGACTTGTAGTTTTGTAAAAACAGGAGACACATTTTTTGTGAAATACTAATATCTGATCATATATACTAACTTTTAAACTAGACTAAAATGCAGTTGAAGATAATGAAATAACAGTGGTCGAAATACTTACACAAATCAGCAAATTTTCCTCAGATACAGTGAAATTACTTCCAACCATCTTGCTCTGCGATTGCGTTGCGATCATAAAGTTGGAAACTGGCAAGGGTCCAGGAAATGGTCGCGTGTTGTTCGCGTGTTGATTGCGCTGCTTGGACCGAGATGGGTCCATATGGCTTCGGCTGTATGGACCACAGTAACTCTTTTCCCTGTCAGGAGCCTAACGCCCCGGGGGGTCAGAGACGGGACCTTTTCGGAGGACCACTGACGTATGCAACCGTCGCAGTTTTTTGTGATGTCACTCTTTAGGTGTGTGCAAATTTTTCGTTCCACCGGGTGGAGTTTTTGGGTTGTGTTTTGCACGCCACAGGCTTTTCAACAGAAAAAAACCAGCTGGAGGCAGAATGGTTGCAAAACACTACGGGTTTGTTACCTAACTCTGGGTTTCACGACCAGTCCACCTCCAGCTGTTGCAAAACTACTACTCCCATCAGCCACGGTCTGTCAGTGCATGCTAAGAATTTTACTTTTGCTGCATCTAGGGTGCCACAGTTTAGAGACCCGTGCATAAAGGCCTGAAAAATGGGGGCCTGCAGAACTTACAATACTAGAAGTGCCAGCATTCCCAGGCATGCTGGAAGTTGTAGTTCTGCAACATCTAAAGGGCAATATGTATTCGAACGTCCTTGGGCCTTGAGGACACTGAAGTCAGGACGTTCGCATACGTCCTATGTCCAAAAAAATGTTAAATTCATTATGCTAAATAACAAGGAAAAGTGCCTAAATACACATTTGCCAACCAGGGTGTCTGCAGCTGTCCAGGCATGCTGGGACTTGTAGTTTTGTAAAAGCAGGAGACACATTTTTTGTGAAATACTAATATCTGATCATATATACTAACTTTTAAACTAGACTAAAATGCAGTTGAAGATGATGAAATAACAGTGGTCAAAATACTTACACAAATCAGCAACTTTTCCTCAGACTTAGTGAAATTGCTTCCAACCATGTTGCTGTGTGATTGCGCTGCGATCATAAGTTGGAAACTGGCAAGGCTCCAGGAAATGGTCGCGTGTTGTTCGCGCAATTGCGCATGCGCGATCGAAAAATCGTAATATGTTTTTTGGTTAAAATATCATACATATTCGATTTCAGAGTGCTGCTACAGCAGTTTTCGAAATATCTGCAATCAATTTCGCATTCGCATTTTGTGAAATTGCGTTAAAATATCTCGAATATTCGATTTCAGAGTGAGCCAATCAGAGCGCTCCTCCAGCATTTCTCGAAATTGCGCAATAAATATCGCATTCGCATGTTGCGATATTTCGATAAAATATCAGGAATATTCTGAGCCAATCAGAGCGCTCCTCCAGCATATCTCGAAATTGCGCAATAAATATCGCATTCGCATGTTGCGATATTTCGATAAAATATCACGAATATTCTGAGCCAATCAGAGCGCTCCTCCAGCATATCTCGAAATTGCGCAATAAATTTCGCATTCGCATGTTGCGATATTTCGATAAAATATCACGAATATTCTGAGCCAATCAGAGCGCTCCTCCAGCATATCTCGAAATTGCGCAATAAATATCGCATTCGCATGTTGCGATATTTCGATAAAATATCACGAATATTCTGAGCCAATCAGAGCGCTCCTCCAGCATATCTCGAAATTGCGCAATAAATATCGCATTCGCATGTTGCGATATTTCGATAAAATATCACGAATATTCTAAGCCAATCAGAGCGCTCCTACCGCAGTTATTAAAAAATCGCAATTATTTTCGCATTCGCAATAGCGAAAAATCGCAATCAATTAATTTCGATAAAATATCACGAATATTCGAATTTAGCGAATATATCTTGAATATTCGAATATATATTCGAGATATATCGCGAAATCGAATATGGCATATTCTGCTCAACACTATTGGTGACCAGTAAGAATATGACCCTTACAGACAGCTAACAAGATTGCGCAGATGGCTCCAAGACTGTGCAAAAACGATCAAACTGGAGGAGAAAAAAACAGAGCTCGAGGACTCCTAGCAACCTCTGGAGGGGCCCTTGTGTTTGATGGAGCCATGGTTGAGCATGGCTGTGCTAGAAGAATGTTGACAAGTTAAGTAACAAGCCAGTAGCATAAAACCTTACCCCTGCAAGCTATTCCTGTCAAACATCATGAAATTCTAGTCAAGATCTCAGTCACCTGCGGATTCTGAAGGAAAGTACTTTTGTAATTGAAACACCCTCCAGAGCGATTCAGCAAAGTGTCTGCATTTACTGTCCATTTTCCACGTGCTTCTCCCTTTTCCCATGTCTTGTGTTTGCTGAGCAAGGAGGTGTTTATTACATGGCACACATCGGCACTGGAGAAATTTTTACACCAATCCTCAAATGTCATCCTACATCAGCAAAAAGACAGAACAAATACTAATGGCTTAAAGTGTCTAACTGTAATATTCATAGTTTTTTTTCTAAATTATATTGGCAATTTCATTGCATGAATGAGCACCACATAAAAACATTGGGCCAGATTCTCAAAAGAGTTACGCCGGTGTATCTACTGATACACCGGCGTAATTCGAAATTCCCGCCGGCGTATCATTGTTTTGTATTCACAAAACAAGATACGCCGGAATTAGGCTAGGATCCGACTGGTGTAAGTCACTAAGGCCCCGTACACACGTCCGAGGAACTCGACGTGCCAAACACATCGAGTTCCTCGTCGAGTTCAGTGTGGAAGCCGCCGAGATCTCGGCGGGCCGACTTTCCTCATTGAACAACGAGGAAATAGAGAACATGTTCTCTTTTCGGCTCGACGAGTTCCTCGTCGGCTTCCTCGCTGAACAGTGTACACACGACCGAGTTTCTCGGCAGAATCCAGCTCCGACCGAGTTTCTGGCTGAATTCTGCCGAGAAACTCGGTCGTGTGTATGGGGCCTTACACCGTCGGATCCTAAATGCAATACAACGCTGACCGCTAGGTGGCGTTTACGTTCAGGTCTCATTTGACTATGCAAATGAGCCTGATACGCTGATTCCCGAACGAATTTGCGTTGTGTACGTCGTTTCCGTAAGCGTAAGGTTACCTCTGCTATATGAGGGGTAACCTTACGCCAGTCCGCCGTATGCCATGTTAAGTATGGCGTCGGGTCCGCGTCGGCTTTTTCCGTCGGTTACGTCGTTTTCCTAAGTCGTTCTTGAATACGACTTTACGTCAATGACGCTCACGTCGGCGTCATTGACGTTTTCCGTCGTGAGCTGGAGCATGCGCACTGGGCTATTTTTCAGCCCGGCGCATGCGCAGTTCAATCGGAACAGGGGCGCGCTTAATTTGAATACAAGCCGCCCCCTTTGAATTACGCGGCCATACACCGGGCCATTTACACTACGCCGTCGCAAATTACGGAGCAAGTTCTTGGAGAATACGGCACTTGCTCCAGTAAGTTGCAGTGGCGTAGTGTAAATGGCTTACACTACGCCAACGCCGATTCTACGAGAATCTGGCCCAAAGTATTATATGTAAAAATACTTTAGTCTCATTACACAATGTCTCTTGTAGAATTAAACACACCGCAAGGATACATCTAATAATAATTAATCAATGCATTAAGAAAGAAATTAACACTATATATTTCCTTTACAGTATTCTTTAAAACAAAAATCCAGGCAAGCAGCCAAATACACAGATGAAATACATACATGAGAAATATATTTTACCTGCCAAAGAATTTCTATTTCTATCCATCCAGTCCAGACAATTACACTGCCCTGCCAGATAGCACAGCTAACCTTAAGACTTGACATTTTTCTACTGCAGTAATACAACAAGGTCTTGTCCCACCACAAGTATGTATTTGAGAAGTGAAGGAGAAGCAGAACATTTTTAAGCTCATTTCTCTGTCACTTTGTTTTCACTTCCTATTAGAATATCCCTTGCTACTATTCAATCCTGCAGTATAACTTATTGGCTTAAAGCGGAGTTTCACACACATTTTTCACTACTCACCATGCAGCACTAATGTGCATCCTTAAAATGAATTGGCAATTTATTTAAAAAAATTCTGTTACCCGATTTATTCCTATATCTAATTTCACTTCCTCTTGTAGGGGGCTACAGCCGCAGACGTAATTTCTGGCTTTGCATTGGCTCCTGGGAGATCTTGGCCAGCTTGGCATGGCATCTATGGAAATTCTTGGCCAGCTTGGCATGGCTATGCTATGTCAGGCTGACCAAAATTGCACCGCACATGCAAGAGATTATTAAATGCATGCTGGGTAGCCAGCATGCACGGAATCCAGGAAGAGGGATACTTTAGCTTCAGATGCCTACACTGGAGATAGCAGAAACTTCACAAAGTAAGAAAACAATTCTGATAGGCTCTATCAGAAAGCAAAGCAATAATGAAGCCTACTTTGCTTCTGTCCGTGAGGAATGCCTGGGGCAGCATCTCAAAGTATATCCCAACCTGGTTGAGAAACTCTTTGCATTTAACTGGATCGTCCCCAAATCGCAGGGGAAGCGTAGAGGACCCAGACATACCTCTTATATTAAAGGGGTTGTAAAGGTTTGTTTTTTATTTTCTAAATAGGTTACTTTAAGCTCGTGCATTGTTGGTTCACTTTCCTTTTCTTTTGATTTCCCTTCTAAATGTTTTTTTTCTTTGTCCGAATTTCTCACTTCCTGTTCCTCCTCAGTAAGGTGTTCAGTAAGCTGTTCTAAATGACTTTCCACCGCTCGGATGAGCTGAATAAAACAAAGTTCAATGCTTCCAAGCATGCGTCGACTTGATTCTGAGCATGCGCGGGTTTTGAATCGATGCTTTTCTGTACTAACCATCGGTTTGGTCCGATGGGGCAGCGGTCCATCGGTTCGGTTTTGAAGCATGTTTTAAAATGTTGGACCGAAGGAAAACAGACCGATAGCCTATACACACGGTCGGTTTGGTCCGATGAAAATGAACTTCAGTTCATTCTCATCGGACCAAACCGACCGTGTGTACGGGGACTTAGGCTTCTCAGATGCAGAAACAACTCACCCTTCTGTGTCCAGCTCCTCACATCCACTATCACCCTGTCATCCACACAATCCTTTCCCAAAAAATTATAGGGGACAGGAGAAGGAGAGTGATCAGGAAAAATTAATGTTGGGGAAATATACTTTTATTAGCCAGAGAGCTTGCATCCGTTGTCTCAGATGCTTACATTTACTAGTGGAAAAATATAAAACTCCTTGTATTTCCTAATGAGGGAAAACAAAGAATAACTTTGCTTTGTTCAATGTTGAACTGTATGTTTAACATCCAGTTGTTTTCCAACAAGGTTTCTAATTAAAAACTAACCGCACGCAATAAACCTTGCATGCAATTTTTAGGTACGTTACAAAAATAAACATTCATTTTTTTTCTTGAGCGTTTACCTGATACACACCTGCATTAGACTTTACATATTAATTACTAAATTTCACCTTGATGTCTCCTTATAATCAAATCAATGTTCTCCATAAAAAAATTGTATAGTTACTATTTCCAGCCCCTGGGATCCTGGGTCAGATTTTATATACAGCACCCTGAGTTCCTAAATTCACAGATGCCCAGGTATACAACAAATGGTCAGCTGTCCTAGCTGGGAGCCTGGTTCCTCCCCATCCAGATCCTGTGCCTTACTATGTTTACCGATGGTGCAGTGTTGGAGGTGTTGGGCTCTGGACCAGAAAAAATGCATTGATATTTGCTTTCAAGAACTCCCTAGAATATAAAGGACACATGGGGGGTTATTTACGAAAGGAAAATACACTTTGCAATACAAGTGCAAAGTGCACTTGAAATTGCACTGAAAGTGCACTTGGAAGTGTAGTCGCTGTAGATCCGAGGAGGACATGCAAAGAAAATAACAAAACAGCATTTTAGCTTACACATGATTGGATAAAAAAATCAGCATAGCTTCCCCTCATTTCAGATCTATCCCTCAGATTTACAGTGACTGCACTTCCATGTGCACTTTTAATGCACTTTCAAGGGCACTTTGCACTTGTATTGCAAAGTGGATTTGCCTTTTGTAAATAACCCACATGGTGTTTTATGGGAATTACCCCATGCATGGTGACAGATGGAGATGACCATTATGCTATACAAATATTAGTTCCTAATCATTATTTCGTTTTGATTTTGTTTTTATTGGCCACCAAGATGCTTTAATGATAAGCTTGATCCCATGCATTGCTGACTGATACTCAATAAAGAATGTGTGATTTACTTACGAATGACTAATTAACCTTTAAAAAGCCCCATTGCTGGTCCTAATTATAGATGTTGAATGTTACACACTGAGTTGAACTCAAGGGCTCATTCATTTTTGCATCTCTATTTCAATATATTGGTGGCATGCATAAATCTCTTACCAGAACTCGCCATCATTTCGCACAGTAAGCCCAAGCTTTTCTTTCTCAGACCTGCTAACTTTGTTCCATTCTTCAGAACTTAAAAAAAAGAAGAAAAGAAAACAATAATAGATATTATTGTTATCATTTGTGTATAAAACAATGACAAATATCCCAAAATTCTAAGACCCCTTTCACACTGAGGAGTTTTTCAGGCGGTACAGCGCTAAAAATATTATACCGCCTGAAAAACTCCTGCCCAGCAACCTCATTGTGAATGCCCGAGGGCTTTCACACTGAGGCGACGCACTGGTAGGAGAGAAAAAAAATCTCCTGCAAGCAGCATCTTTTGAGCAGTGAGAGGGGCGCTATGTATACCGCTCCTTCATCGCTCCTTCCCATTTAAAACAATGGGAAACCGCGGTAATACCGCCCGCAATGCGCCACTGCAGAGGCGCATTGCAGGCGGTATTAACCCTTTATCGGCCGCTAGCGGGGGTTAATACCGCACCGCTAGCGGCCGAATCCCACGGCAAATCCGACGGTATAGCGCCGCTATTTTTAGCGGCACTATACCACCACCGCGCCTCCCGCCCCAGTGTGAAAGGGGCTTAAATGTTCAGTATTTTGTATGCCCAGTTTCACAAGTCAGCTCAGCTCAGCAGCATTGCCATATTTTCTAATCCAAACATCCTAGCTGTGGTTACAGGGGATAGCAGGCAAAGCAGTCCAGTGTAGATTCATGTACCTTAGTTTGTTCATAGGGATTCTACTGTATTCTCACGTCAGCTGGGAGATATGAACTTCATAGTCTCATGTTAGTGCATGATTCCAGCAGGATGTGCCTATAACCAGATGTTTCTGTATATGTTCTCCAAGCCAACATATCCCTTTTCATTTAGAACAACATACACTATATCCCTGGGCACTTCCTGATCAATGAACTTCTAATCCATATTGCCACCTTATATTTGTTTTTAAGAAGCTCTAGCCTTGTTATGTTCTTACCCATACCATGTCAGTGAAATTCAGACCCTTGCACTTCTCTTAAAGCATTAAAATGAAGGGGTATCTCTCAAGTTTCCAACACCTGCATGCGCCGTTCCAAGCTAAGCTGGTCACATCCATTTTTACTGGCACTTTTCCCGTGCTACGAACATTTATGGGTGGGGGAAAAGTGCCCTGTTTTTACGGGCTGCCCATAGAAATACGGGATGTTGGTAACACTGCTGTGCCCCCGTTCAGAAGATTTCACCTCACTTTCTGTCCCAATGACAATTGGATTTTGATGGAAGCAAGCCTTGGTGATAACGCATCAGTGGAGACACCTTTTTTCCCATAATAACTCTTACAAGAGTGAATTTCCCTTCCTAGGCGTAGATTTCCTCTAATTTCATGTTGTCTCCCTCCATTTGTAAGTAGGAGTCGTTTGTAAGTTGGATATTTGTAACTAGGGGACCGCCTGTATTCTAGTTGGCTGTGTTTCTGGCTTGTTGTCTGTTATTATGTTTACAGAATTTTGACAGTTTTTTTTATAGTACAGGTAGAAAAATAAAACTTAAAAGCTAGGTAGGTCCAGGGGTCAAGTCCTGGGGAAAAAAGTGTGGGAACTCCCACCCAAGATCCACTCCCCCACCAAAAAAAAAAATGATACGCTCATATGCATAATTACTAAACCGCAAGTTCTTTCTAATTCCCGCGATAACTGCAGACCTCCGCAATGTCTCCTGGGAACAATGACAAAAGCTCCCAGGAGACATTGCGGCATCGAGGAAGTGACGGAATACCCGCACACTACCTAATGAATTCATATACAGGAAGCGGCCAGTAACATAAAGGATTACTAAGGTTCGCCTGCCCCTGATAGTGACGCGAGCTGGGCATCGCTGATTAGTGAAGGATTGGCTCGGGTGGCTCGGCTGCTCTTGGCTGCTCTAGTACTGCAAAGGGAACTGCGTTCCTGCTGTGAAAAAAGTGCAGGAACTCCGTTCCCACGCGTTCCCGCAGGACTTGAGCCCTGGGTAGGTCGTCACAAATTAATAAATTAATATTCACTGTTTTATGTTATTTAATGCACCCCACTAAGTTATACTTACTTGTCATTCCATGTGCCTCTCCACTCTCTCTTTCCCCATGGATTCCTCATTCTAACCATAAACAGTTTAGTAGTCTTTCCAAAGCAAAGAGTCTTCTCGCCCAATGTCACTTTTTTAATATTTGTTAAAGAGTATGCATGACCTTTAACAAGTCCTAGAGGTGTGACTTTCTCCCTGTCACTGTAGGAAGGAGCCTAAGAATGAAGTAGTATAAATATGAGCATTGGTTTGTTTTATTATCATTACATAGAAAACATAACCTGGAATTCATTAAGTCTGGTGCAGACAAAAGTGTCTCATGTGCATTCTAATGCCTCGTACACACGATAGGTTAAACAGAGCACAACGGTCTGATGAACCATTTTCATCGGTCAAAACCGATTGTGTGTGGGCCCCATAAGTTATTTAACCATCGGTTAAAAAAAAGCCAACTTGCTTTAAATTTTACCGATGGATTCCTAACCGATGGGAAAAAAACGATCATTAGTACGCACAACCATCGGTTAAAAATTCACATATGCTCAGAATTAAGTCAACGCATGCTTGGAAGCATTGAACTTCGTTTTTTTCAGCACGTCGTTGTGTTTTACGTCACTGCGTTCTGACACGATTGTGTTTTTAACCGATGATGTGTAGGCGCGACGGACCATCAGTCAGCTTCATCGGTTAACCTATGACAACGGTCCATTCTCATCGGATGGACTGATCGTGTGTACGCGGCTTAAAGGTGACGCAGACCTGGCTAGTACTTGTACCTAAAATTGGCTCATGCTGTGCCACAATTACAATGCATGCGAGACACTTTTGCAAAATTTGTGTCTCTGTACACCAAAACCGAGTTGGTCTTAATCAGTTCCACTTTCGTAAGATACGAACAGTTGGTATTTTATTTTGAATTTGTTGCAGGCATTGCAATTGCATAGACAATGTATACATACAGTATACAATGTTTGTACATATTTTAGAACTAAATGAATGTGGCGCACAAGTCGTTGTCAGAACCAGAAGTGTCGCAGATGGTTCATTAAATTGGCACATCAAATTAGCCAGGAGATTAATGTCATAAAAGTGGCACAGCAACTTTATTGACTTCTCCCCAAATAGTGAAAGTATCATATTAGAAGAGCAAGGTACAGGTATTTACATAAGGCAAATCCACTTTGCACTACAAGTGCACTTGGAAGTACAGTCGCTGTAAATCTGAGAGGCAGATCTGAAATTAGGAGAAGCTCTGCTGATTTTACCATCCAATCATGTGCAAGCTAAAATTCAGTTTTTTATTCTTCTTGCATGTCCCTGTGATCTACAGCGACTGCACTTCCAAGTGCACTTTTAGAGCACTTTCAAGTGCACTTGCAGTGCAAAGTGGAGTTGCCTTTCGTAAATATCCCCCATTGCGCACAATATTTTAACCTTCCTAGCGGTATTCCCGAGTGTGACTTGGGGTGGAATTTCAGTACCATTAGCGGTAACCCCGAGCCACACTCGGGATTGCATTGCAGGATCCTGGTGCAGCATACTTACCTTGTCCCCTGAATCCTGCGATGTCTCCCCGCTGTGTGTGCGAGCCGCCATGTCTCGCTCGATTCACAGTGCCAAGCTCCGTTCTCTGCGAGCGTTGCGACGAGTTCAGCGCCAAATTAAAAAAATATAAAAACACAATATAGATACAGTAATCTTACAGATTACAGTACTGTATCAAATAATTAAACATCCTCTTTGTCCCTAGTGGTTAGTGCCCTGCGTGTATTTTTATATTATAAAGACTGTTCTTTCTGCCTGGAAACTGGAGATTGTCCATAGCAACCAAAAGTGTCCCTTTACATCAAAAGTGCTTTTAGACCAGCTAGCAAACAGCGATAATAAATTAGGATGAAGATGAGAAATGAATCCGCGCAACAGAAAAAATATTTAAAATAAATAAATTAGAATCACTTGAAGAATTGAGCGATAGCGATTTGTGGGGAAATTCACCGTCAGACACTAAAAGTAATGACAGCGACAATTATGCAACTGAGCAAATGTCAGTGTTTTTGATTTGATTACATTATTGAATAATTTTTATTATAATTATTTTATTATTTGTTATAATTATTTATAGTTATTTATTATATTATAATTTATGATTTTGTGTTTCAAACTTTATCATACCCAAGATGTCTACTAGACTCTTGTTTGGACAGATTTAAGTGAGTTATTACACACATTGTAAGAATTACAGAGAGGCTAATAGATAAAAAAAAGGTTTATTTAATGTTAGCAAGAAATCCATATTATGCATATGAAAAATTTGCAAACAGGTCCCCTGGGACTTATCCAGGAATGCGGCAGGGCAGATTTCATCCAGGCTTTCAGCACATGCTTCAGACTATTTCCTGCTGGAGTATAAAACATTGATCGTTTTTATGTAATGTTAAGTGATTGCAACTGGTGTTAAGTAAACACACAATCTATCATATTTCATTGGCCCAGCATGCAGTCTACTTATCTCTGTTGGTATTTCCCAATAACAGACCCAAATTATGAGTATTGACCCATTATTTTCCTCCCATTATTTTCATTATCTATACTTATTCAGTTTGGCTTTGAGAAAACCCTTTCTGCCAAGACTTTTTTAAGACATCTTCCATGTGGTTATACATTTTTTGGGGATATACTGTACTGTATTCCTTAAAGCGAATGCCTCAGCCAAAATAGACAGAAACATATTTTTTTTCACTAGAATAAAGGAAAAAACTACAATTCCTGTCATCTTTTTATTGCTGTATGTGTCCCTATTGCAGATTTCCCCCTACTTCCTCTCTGGGGAAACCATTTTCAATGTGATGTGCTGTAGCAGTAAAACATGACAGGGGTTCTAATCCTTCACAACTCTATTCAAAAACTTAAAATAAAAGTTTTGACATAAAAACTCCAAATTCGAAATAATTTGATTTTTGTTATTTAAATTATATTTGTTTATATTTTATTATACTCAGAATGTATTATTATGTATGGATATGTATCAATCATTTTTTTTTATTCTGATGTTGTGCAAGTGGAGCAAAACACCCTGTGAGCCTAACTGTCTATAGCATCAATAATCAACTCTTTAATATGCATTTCAGTTGCGTTTTTAGCTGTTTGACTGGTGTTCAATTTTATGTAATTTTTTGGGTATTCCTTTTATTTATAATGATTTAAATAATAATTTCAGCCTCAACTTAGGCCTTCAAAACTATGCTACATCAATTGCATTTACATTTTTTTCCCTTTTGTTAATGTTTTTTTCCCCCCATTAGTAAAGCAACCTTACCTTTAGATGAGAGCAGATCAGCCCGCTTCCTCTATGAACTTTTAGGAGCTCCTCAAACAACTTTGTCTGCACAGCCACATTAACACTGTATTTATCATCAGTTAAGTCGATATTTTCAACAACTGCTCCTGTGAAATCCACTATGGCATCTGCTGTGCTGCCACCATCTAGGGATTCATATGATCCTGACAACCTAAGGTATGTAGTAGAGCACACAATATTCTAAAAATGGCACATTAAAGAGGAACTGCAGTCTGCTTACATAATTTGTAATAAAAACATCTTTGCCATTCTAAAGCTTCCCTCCAATCACTTTTCATATTATTTTATATCTACTGTGATTCTGTACTTGCCAAATATGCTACAAAAATCTCTCTTTACTAAGTCTGGCTGCAATCATTTTAACTGTGGGCAGCTGAAGCTGCTGCCTGTTCACTTTCTGGGTTTACACAGACATACCTCTAGCTCTGAAGCTCTCATTGGCCCTCTTATGACTCATTCCCCTCCCTTCCTGGCAAATTCTCATGTGAGAGAGAGAGAGAGAGAGAGAGAGAGAGAGAGAGAGAGAGAGAGAGAGAGAGAGAGAGAGAGAGAGAGTTATGCATGATGTCATACGCCTGGGCTTTTTACCAGACAAGAAACAGGAAATGGGCTGTATAAGGTATTTACTGGCAGAAAGAAAAATGTTTTACTATTCAAAGTTAAAACAACAAGGGCAGAAGATTTAATAGATGGAAAGATGAAAAAAATTACAGAAATGCCGCTTTAAGTACTGTGTCGATGGGCTTTTGTTTTGCATCCCCATACAAATCTATGGCAATGCAAAAATCTCTTGAAGCATGTCAAATGCCATCAAGAAGAAGGTCAATTGCAGGTCAAATGCACCTGTCATGGAATGTTGCATGAGCTCAGAAGCATCTCAGACTGATGTCAAACTGATGTCATGGAGACACGACTAAATACCATCAACACATCCCATCAACACAGGCCCTAAAAACCTGCAGGAACAAATCAGAATTCATCTTTCACTAATATGACTATTAGGGATGTCCCGATACCGAGCATTTCCCCGAGTACCTGTACTCAGGGAAATGCTCCCGATGCTTCACCCGATACCTGGGCAGGCAGGGGAGTTGCAAGTCTTCTCTCCCCCGTGCTCAGTGCTGTCTTCCCCCCGTGCTGTTGTCTTCCCCCCCGTGCTGTTGTCTTCCCCCCCGTGCTGTTGTCTTCCCCCCCGTGCTGTTGTCTTCCCCGTCCGTGCTGTTGTCCCCCCCCATGCTGTTGTCTTCCCCCCCGTGCTGTTGTCCTTCACCCCCGTGCTGTTGTCTTCCCCCCGTGCTGTGGTCTTCCCCGTCCGTGCTGTTGTCCCCCCCCATGCTGTTGTCTTCCCCCCCGTGCTGTTGTCCTTCACCCCCGTGCTGTTGTCTTCCCCCCGTGCTGTTGTCTTCCCCGTCCGTGCTGTTGTCCCCCCCCATGCTGTTGTCTTCCCCCCGTGCTGTTGTCCTTCCCCCCCGTGCTGTTGTCTTCCCCCCGTGCTGTGGTCTTCCCCGTCCGTGCTGCTCTCTCACCTCCCCCTGTCCGTTCGTGCAGTTCTCTCTCCTCCCCCCCATCCGTCCGTCTGTCCGTGCCATTCTCTCCCCCGTCCATGCAGTTTTCTCTCCCCCGTCCGTCCGCTAAGCCCGGCTCCTACCTTTTCCGAATGAACAGAGTCGGTGATCACCGACTCTGTCCATTCATATAACTGAGCATCGTAACCTCCTTCAGTTTATGAATGCAGAGAAGCTTCTCTCCATTCATTTCAGCTGAGGCTGCTGAGAAAGGGACTAGGGAATCTGTGTCCTTAGTCCCTTTCTCTGTCTTAAAGGGGAGATGTCAGCGGTCTGTTAAGACCCCTGAAATCTCACCAAAGACCCCCAACAGGGCTGATTAAAAAAAAAAAAATAATTGCAATAAATATTTAAAAATAAATAAATAAAATGTAAATAAAAAAAAAAACACACTGACAATCCACCCCCCCCCAAAAAAAATCACTGTAAAAAATAAATAAAAAAATACTGCCACTGTCACATGACATTAAAAAAATTATCGGTATCGGAGAGTACTTGAAAAAAAGTATCGGTACTTGTACTCGGTCTCAAAAAAGTGGTATCGGGACAACCCTAATGACTATAGTAAACTGAAATCTCATTAGCTGCTCTGGTTTATACAGGTTACATTATTCTTTACGCTAACAAAAATCCCCCCTATTTCTTGTACAGGCACGGTAGACACTGTGGTAAAGGGAATATATCCATAGTGGGGTCAGAGAGATAAGGGCCTAAAAGAAAAGTTAACTTTTATCCATTTAAAACAAAATAAAAAATGTTGTTATAGATTTTTGTTATCTTGTTATATTATTTTACATCTCTTCAGGAAAGATTTAAAACCACAAAAGAAACATGTTATAATAATGCTTATGAGTTATTTAGAACAGCATGGCTACAAAGATGTATGGTCATGGAAAGCCATGTCATGGAGGTTGCACGTAGCTGAAATCTGGTCATAACTGTTTAAAATAGGGGGGGGGGGGTTATTGGACTACTGTCACAAATATTAGGTATTAGGTTTTCTTTTATGTACCAGAGAGAATGTTTCTCACATTTTGCATTCTTAATATAAAAAAAAAACATAAATAGATAATAACCTGTATGATATCTATGTTGAGTGTAGCGTATTGTCTAGAAAGCATGATTAATGTTATGCCTTGTGGATATAGACTAGACAGCCCTCTTTCTTCATGTTAAACATTGCCATGGTAATAAATTATTAGTTCATCTGGACTACTTCCATTTTAATAGTTTGATAAATAAATGAGATTCTTACTTGGCATAAGCCTTCTCGAGCAGTGCACACCAGAATTCATTCTTCACATTGGAATGGCAATAGATCAAATTTCCATCTATGCTTGGCAAACGGTCATCAATGACGACATCCACCCAAACCCCTAAACACCAGAACTGGAAATGGAAAATTCCTGCGTATTTGTGTGGTCTTTTTGGGTCCCACTCCTGTTTCTTCCAGTTTGGTATAACCTATAATACAAAACATATTTTGTTCATAGCATAAATAGTAGCAGTTAAAAGACATATTTGACAAAAGGACATTTATAAAGATATTATTATTATTATCATCATTTTACAGTTAATAATAATAATAACTGATACTGTTAAATGATGTGGCGCTTTGCTAGTTATTCATTGGTTATAGTGTAAAATTCTGTGTGGTGAAACAAAAATAAATATGAAATGTGTGTCTAACAAAATGAAGTGAATAGATGTAATATATCTATCAACAACTATAAATTCCAATTTATGTGTTCAACTCAATACAAATCCATATGCCATGCTTTCAATATATAAAGTGCTCTCCGTGCTCAATAATACCATATGTAGCACTACCCCCGAAGGAGCTGCTGGTTTGTTTTGGGTGGCATGTTACCTCTGTATCTCCGCCGTCTAGGGTATTTGATGAGAGTTGTAGTAAAGGGAATGTATTTTTTTGTGCTTTTATTACCCACCCGGGTAAAAACGATCAAACAGTGGAAAAGGTGAAGGGATAGCAAATAGAAGATAGCAGACCAGGTGTAACTGCATACGGGAAACAGTCCTGCTTCCAACAACACTTTACTTTGCCACTCCAGCCGGAGTGGGTATTGCGCACCTGGACAGACCTCTCTCACCAGACTGGCAGCCAGAGTGTCACTCGAACTTAGGATCAAGTCTCTGCCATTGACCCTCCTAAAAGAATAGAGACAATTATGGTTTTGGAATCCTCTCTCAGTATATTCAGCACCCGGATCTCCTTCAGGTAGTTTTGCAAAGTTAACGACTGACAGGCGACCAACATCAAGCCTATCAGAAACAAGGTTGTCCCCCGATGAATGGACAGGCCCCTCCTGGAACACCAGCCTCGTGCTTGGTATTCTTCGGACAGGCTCCTCATCGGTCAGCTTCCTCCAATTGGACAGACAGCTCGGGACCCCCTCCAGATTGGGGACCCAGTCGATCACTGGGCCCACACAGCAGATCAATTGCTCATGGCCAACGTGGTCCCGGAACCAGGAAAACTGCTACCCACGCACACCCCGGCCAGGAGGGCCATATGCGGGGATGTCGTGGAATGGCTACCCCAATGGTGGGCGCCACACGAGGAAGAACCTTGAGGCAATGGCGTTTTCCCCCTTTATACAGCGAGGCGGCCAACCCCTGACTGGCTGCTAAGGAGTGGTACTCAGACTCACTTGACCCCACTACTGCCACCTACCGTACGGGGTGACGGTAATCCCCGGACAAAAGATCAGCCCACAGTACAGCCAAGCTAGAGCAGAGACCCAAATTTAAACAGTCAAACTAATTCAGAGCTAACTATTTCTCTGAATTCTTCCCAAAATTTAACATAGCACAGGCTCTGAAAGTAGCCAGGTGCTACACATATCATGTAAATAAAGTACTGAATAGAGATTTTATCTCTTGTGAAAACACCTTCAGAGTGAGAGAGTTTGAAATCCTATTTATTTGTTACGTAATTATATTATATAGTTATGGAGAGCACACACATACAAGTCTGTCAAAGCATGCTCTGATTTAATAGAATTCAGATCACCCTTTTATAGGATTTTCTTAGCAAGTGCTACTCAAGTAACATAACATTAGCATACATTGATATGTCCCCTAGTACACATCCTTGTGGTATTTTAGAGATAAGCATAAGGGTGAAATTACATGTATAAACAAACAAAAAAAATGCCATCTTAGCTTCATTGACATGAAATGGATGACACAGCTATACATATGTTAGCTATTGATATATATTAACTTACAATATGTACAGTATCTCACAAAAGTGACTCACTGGAAGTTCAACATTGACTATCGTCCCATATTGAGTTGGATATTGGAATTTATACTTGTGTACTTATATCTATTTACTTTGTTTATTTAGACACACTTTTCATCTTTATTTTTATTTCACCACACATAATTATACACTATAACCAAAGAAGTAAATAGCAAAGAGCCACATCATTTAATAGTATCAATTTTATGTATACATTGTATGGATGTGAGCAGTTGTTGCAGTTCTGTACAGGCAGGAAATCTCATACACTGCATCTTGTATATGATTTTCTTGACCTTATTACAAGCGATCTGCATTGCTAACTGCATTAAAGTAAATTAAAATGAATACTTATCTTTCCAGCACTGATTTACACACTCTGTGGATCTTCAGCATCCAAAACACTGCCAGGCATGTTGGATGCCTGGTCCCCCAATCTGGCTCCACCTGCCAGCCTGTACTTCACTGCTGTGTGCTCGGGAGGAACCAAAGAGTTCAGAAGAGAACCAGGCACCCAACACTCCTGGAAGTGTCAGATGCAAAGATTAGTAGTACGGGTGGCAGGACAGGTAAGTAGTTGTTAAATTTAGCCATAGAGTCACTCAGGGCCGCCATCAGGAATTATGGGGCCCCTTACACAGCTTCAGGCATGGGCCCTCCTGGAGCAGAGAACCGGGGGGTGGGTGCTGCTGCCTGAAATTGAGAAGCGGGGGGGGGGGGGGGCTGCCGCGATTTGAGAAGCGGCGGGGCCTTTACAAAAATATATATATATTTTTTTTTTAAAAGGGGGTTGCCATCTGACCTCTGAGCCCTTTAATAAAGAAATATATATATATATATATATATATATATATATATATATATATATATATATATATATATATATATATATATAAAAAAGAAATAAAATAATATAAAAAAAATGCATTTTTTTTATTAAAAAAAGGAGGGGGGGGGGGGTTGCCATCATGGCCTTTTAATAATAATAATAAAAAATATATATATATATATAAAAAGAAATAAAAAAAAATATATAAAAAAAATAAGGGGGTTGCCATCTGGGGCCCTGTGGGCCTCCGGGCCATCTGGGGCCCTGTGGGCCTCTGGGAAAAAAAATATTATTATTTTTTTTTTAAAGGGGGTTGCCATCCGGGCCGCTGGGGACCTCCAGGCCCCTTACAGGTGTACTGCCTGTACCCCCCTGATGGCGGCCCTGGAGTCACTTCAAGGGTAGACATAATTTATTTGTATCTTTTACTGAAGCCAGCCTACAGGTAAACTGCAGGAAGAGAAATCTCTGTTTTACAGTTTGTACTGTACATTGCCTAAGGCAATCGTCTTGTACAATTTTTCTTTAGATTAAAAACAACAATAACAAAAAACAAACATAAAATATGAGTTCAAAACTAAACATTTTTTATTTGAACGCAATCAGGCAGGCCCTTGCACTACATACTTGAAGGTAAATTTAAAAGAATTTGAACAAGAAAATTGCATAATGTATGGCCAGTTTCTTTAATAACATGCAAAAACATTCAGAAAACCATGGCAGTATGTCAGATTTCAGGGGTTTAGTGTAGGGAGACTACAAAACTATGGTTTCTGATTGGATTCTTTGGGTTACTGCATGCTTAACTGTTTCTATATGTTAAACAGTGGGCTAGTGATGTACATGTTCTCTTTACTGGTACCTTTTTCCAGAGATCCCGATGAAGACTCAGGCATGAACAGGCAGCCACAAACCAGCAGTTCCCCAGCTGTCCTTGGTGTAAGTCATGATGGCTGATTCCTTCCACAAACAAATATGGGTCATTACAAAGCTCCTGTGATTGTAAAAAGGAAAAGAATGTCTAAAAGAATAGATTTTAAAATCCATGAGTTTTTATTTTTTTAAGTTTTGGCACTCTATACTGAGAGAATCTTAAACTGGAATATGGCGGGTTATCTGTTACAGGTATGGAGTCTGGGCCATACCTGCAGCAGCCTACCAAACCAACTTTTCTAACAAATCTTAGAATGTGAAATTCTCCGGCAGGTAAAACACTTCATATGCTTATAAAAAAAAACGAAATGGCTGCACATTCAGGAATTCCGATTGCCTTTTATTGTTCAAAGTGATAACACCAAAGACACCAACACGAGGTCACGTAGACAGGTTTCACACAAACATCTTGTGCTTAATCATGATTAAGCACAAGATGTTTGTGTGAAACGTGTCTACGTGACCTTGTGTTGGTGTCTTTGGTGTTATCACTTTGAACAATAAAAGGCAATCGGAATTCCTGGATGTGCAGCCATTTCTTTTCTTACAAGTTTCCTACAGAGGACGGGCCGGGGCTGGCAATCTACGAGACATTCCACCCCAGGTTATCATCATACACCTGGAGCAGCGCCTCTTTTTCTTTGTATATTGACTTCATATGCTTATATTTCAGCTGTGTGTTTAACTGTTACTGTTTAACTGTTACTATCCAAAATGAATGACGCCCTCTGTTTACTTTCCTTAACCAGTATGCCATATAGGCGGTTACAACTTTTAGGTAGGACATTAGCCTCCCTGCCTTGTCAGACCCCCCCCCCCCCCCCCCCGGCACTGTGATTGCTGAAGAATCTGTTTTTTGGGGAACCACTCTCAGAATATACCTTCCCATTCTAAAGACTTATAAGGGCTGGCATCTACATGGCCAGATGATGCTAATCAGTGTATCTCTACAATATATGGACACCTTGCCATGTTGTATACCTGCAATTACTCAAAAATGCATGTTAATCTGCCAGAAACCCAGAGTTTTTGTACATTAATCTAAATTTCTGAAGCAAGTTGACAACACTGCCTCTGCTGGACTACAATTCCAAGCCGTATTATCAACCTTGCCCAGTTCTCCAATGCAAAAAAAAATCCCTTCTCTTCATTGGAGAGAGCAGTACTGTAGTTCAGAACTTCTGTCAGGTCTTATAACACTGCTAATGACTTCAGTGCAGCAAAGGCAGAGGTCTCAGCTAAAAAATAAAAAAAAGTACTTTATGGGTGCAGGGAATCCAGTGAATGTTTGACTAAAGGTGGGTGAAGATTTGGAAAAAAAATACAGTAAATTTGCAAGGGAATAATTTATAAATATAAATGATAAAATCTTCAGTATACCACTTTTTGGTACATATGTTCATTATAGGGGAATAGTTTGAATTGTGAAAGACCTAGGGCACCATTGGGCACCTAAAGGAGAAAATTGAAGTGAGCTACATGTTTTTTGCCAAATGGTGGTTGTGGCCAAATTACACTTACAGAGGGAGAGGATTAAAGGGGCATTGGATTCACATGTATGACAAACATGTTCCACAGTCCAGGTAACCCCAAAATATGCATTACTTACTGTGCCACAAGCAACAATCTAAATAACAAATACAAACTTCAGGATTTAAAAAATGTTAATCTTCCATTACATATGCTTTTGTGCAACCAGTCTGTCTTAGAGGAATTTTACAATATGGTCATTGGCTACTTAACAATAAACAATAGCAGAGACAAAAAACACTTGGATCATAAGTATATGATGTACAATATAGCATAACGAGTGCAGGGGTCATCAATATATAATGTATTAGAATGCACTGTTAAGAAGGATGTCATATATGGCCCAGCATACAAAGTGCAGCATTCAGGAGTATAAAATTACCAATGCACTGTAAGGTAGGGCTCAGGAGGGCATGGCAACTAATTCATGGCTTTAATTTTTAAAACTTAAAGGGGTTATAAAGGTTTAATTTAACAAACACGTCATACTTACCTCCACTGTGCAGTTTGTTTTGCACAGAGTGGCCCCCAACCTCCAGTTCTGGGGTCCCTCTGCGACTGTCTCGGCTTCTCCCTGCAATAGCTAACCCCCTCTGGGAAGCTCTCTCCCGAGCGGGATAGCTTACGGGGCACGCTCCCGTGTGATACAGTCGGCGTCCATAGACACAGTGTATGACTTTGTCCCACCCCCCTGGTGGCCGCGTCATTGGATTTGATTGACAGCAGTGGAAGCCAGTGGCTGCACTGCTATCAATCTATCCAATTAACGCAGAGACTCAGTGTAGAGGGGGATGCCGGGGGATGCTCAGAGCAGGTGAACGGGCTCAGGTAAATAAAACGGGGGGGGGGGGGGCTGAGGGGCCCGTGACAGCCAGGTGTTTTTTCACCTTAATGCATAGGATTCATTAAGGTGAAAAAACACAAACCTTTACAACCCCTTTAACTGAACAAGGGGAAGATAGAAGCTGATTGATTGCCACGCACAACTGCTCCAGATTCTGTCTGCTCCACTTTCAATAAATCCCCTCCAAAGTGTCAAGCTCAGGAGTGCATAAAACTCGAAAAACAGAAAACAGATCCCACATACACTGTGCCAGAGATGTGGAGCTGAGGCCCTTGTCCTCATCAACCCAGTACAAGGTATTCACCCCGATGGTGAGGACATATGGCTTAGTAAAGTTCAGGATGGGGGGTCATATGTTAACTACCCCTCCCTTTTAGGGCCAGCCTGGCTGAATGCATGGATAAAGGTCTAGCATGGTATTTAAACGGTGGCACTCCTTTTATTGCTGCTTTATTGTATGTAGTCCCCTTTCAAAATCCCTACCTAAACCTTATCCTAAATAGAAGTTTGGTATGAGTTTTTTTAAGAAGAATAAAGGTCTGGTATGAATAAACAAAGAGGCAGAGAAATGTCTTTAATTGGCAATGGGTCCTGCCTATTAGCCTTGAAAACAAAAAGTGTTGATTTTCAAATTTCAGTTGTCATTGACTGGGGTTCACTTACACAATTACTGAACTTTTTCATCATATTAGTGAATGTCCTGCAAACTGAACTCAAGAACATTGCTAATTATGTCCTAACAGAGATCTACAACCTCCCCAAACATAGGCAAGATTGATTGGCGGTTGCTGAGGTCTTATGAGAGAGCAATTTTACAACACAGCTTAATTAAAAGTTGTTTGAGGCTTACAGACCATAGATAAACAGAATTTATGATGGCCAGTTTTGTGTCTGTAGCTGACTGTTCAATCTGAGGATTTGGCACCGCCTTGTGAATTTAGGAAAAAATAAAGGTATCACTCTGTTCAGTACAACTCCCCCCTCTTTACGAAGTTTGAGGTTAATCAGACCTCATCATTGTCCTAGGAGGTTACAGAAATTGCACATTCCTTTTCAACTGGACTGACATATGATGGCTCCTCTTGCAGGGACTGTTTGCCGGTGTTGCCATAGGTACTTTCCTCATTGTGTTGTATGGTGGAACAATATTGCTGGAGAATCAAACTTCAACTAAGCAGCTTGTCATTCTCCCCAACAACATCGCACATGTGCAGTAGGGAACCAGGAAGTGAGGCCGCA
Organism: Rana temporaria; assembly: GCF_905171775.1. Lineage (NCBI taxonomy): Eukaryota > Metazoa > Chordata > Amphibia > Anura > Ranidae > Rana > Rana temporaria. The sequence goes on along the minus strand of NC_053497.1, from coordinate 88,486,980 downwards.
CTTCCTGATTCCCTTACCGAAGATCGCGGCGGTGGCACCTGACATCCGAGGGACAGATCGGCTTCAGGTGCCCACATCGCGGGCGCCCAGGACAGGTTAGTATCCTAATATTAAAAGTCAGCAGCTGCAGTATTTCTAGCTGCTGACTTTTAATTATTTTGTTTCGGGCGGAACTCCGCTTTAAGAAATCACTTTCATTACAGTCTGAGGCTAAAGTTTTTTTGAGATTCAAATCATTCCTTTCTTCAGAATATTTTTTTAAGATTTTTTTAAGATTTTATGAAGCTGAGTTCAGTAAAGTTTAGGATTTGTGGCATTTAAAGCCTTTGGCTGCTACTTCAAGCTGTGGATTTTCAAGACTTACAATATTCCTGATCTTTTCTGCCTGTCCCTTTTCAAGAATGGCAAAGAAAACAAAAGCAAGCATAGTTAGTGTTCATGAACAATACCTCTAGTTTTTTATTGCTAAAGTTTTTTCATCACTTGTCCCTTATAAATTTATAAAGTCATGAAGATTTATGAAGTTGACTACAGCCAGACATACACTGGAGACTTTCCTTAAGAAGAAATATGAGTGCGGAAGACATGTGATTTGATTTAATTATTTGAACAAATAAATGGAAGTCAGGCTTGGAATCTGGATAGTGTTAGCATGACATAATAAGAAATAATAAGAACAAGCCAATAATTTATGAAAATTATGAAAATATCACCTCCCTCATGATAAGTGGCCTGGTATGGTTTCAGGAGGGGTGGGAAGGGGGCGCACACTTTTCCCCTACCTTTCATGACATGTCAGGATGCATGCTTGGAATAAAGGTCTGGTATGGAATTTTAAAGCGACCTCACACTTTTTTTGAATTGCGATACGGCACTGCGTCGCTTTAACTGACAAGTGTGCGGTCGTGCGATGTTGTACCCCAAAAAAATGTACATCCTTTTTTTCCCACAAATAGAGCTTTCTTTTGGTGGTATTTAATCACCGATGCGTGTTTTTTTTTTTGCGCTTTAAACAAAAGAAGAGCGACAATTTTGAAAAAAAATAAAACATAATGGGGGTTATTTACATAAGGCAAATGCACTTGAAATTGCACTGAAAGTGCACTTGGAAGTGCAGTTGCTGTAGAACCGAGGGGGACATGTAAGAAACATAAAAAACAGCATCTTAGCTTGCACATGATTGGAAGCAGAGCATCCCCTCATTTCAGATCTACCCCTCAGATTTACAGCGACTGCACTTCCAAGTGCACTTTCATTGCAATTTCAAGTGCACTTTGCAAAGTGGCTTTGCCTTTCATAAATAACCCACAATGGGCCAGATTCAGGTACATCGGCGCATCTTTGAGCCGGCATAGCGCCTCTCATATGCGCTACGCCGATGTAACATTGAGCGGCAAGCTGAGTATTCACAAAGCACTTGCTCCCATATTTACGCCAGCGTAACGTAAATAGGCCGGCGTAAGCCCACCTAATTCAAAGTAGGCAGGTAGTGGGCGTGTATTAAAATGAGTCGCGACCCCATGTAAATGCATGGCCGTACAAACGGCGCATGCGCGCGCATGCTCAGAATCACGTTGCATATCCTCCCTAAGATACGACGGCTCAATGCGTACGACATGAACGTAACCTACGCCCAGCCCCATTCACGTACGAATTACGTAAACGACGTAAAATACGACGCTGTTACCGCGCCCATACCTTAACATGACTTACCCCTGCTTTAGGTGGGATAACTTTTACGCTGGATGTACGCCTTACGTAAACAGCGTAGCTTACTGCGACGCCTGCAAGTACGTTCGTGAATCGGCGTATCTAGGTCATTTACATATTCGACGCGTAAATCAATGGAAGTGCCCCTAGCGGCCAGCGTAAATATGCACCCAAGATACGACGGCGTAGGAGACTTACGTCGGTCGGATTGAGCCAGAATTCAGGCGTATCTGGTTTCAAGAATACGGCGCATAGATACGACGGCGCATCCGTGGACTTACGCGGCGTATAAGAAGATACGTCGGCGTAAGTCTTACCTGAATCTGGCCCAATATCTTTTACTTTCTGTTAAAGTAAATATCCCAATTTAAAAAAAAATATATATATATTTGTTTCTCAGTTTAGGCCAATATGTATTCTTCTACATATTGTTGGTAAAAACAAAATCGCAATAAGCGTATATTGATTTGTTTGCACAAAAGTTATAGCGTCTAGAAATTATGGAAAAGATTTATGGCATTTATATGGCGTTTTTATTATTATTTATTTTTCTAGTAATGGCGGTGATCTGCGATTTTTAGCGGTATTGAGACATTGCGGCGGACAGGTCGGACACTTGACACATTTTCGGGACCATTGACATACAGAGCGATCAGACTTATGAATTTGCACGGATTACTGGCAGGGAAGGGGTTAACACTAGGGGGTGATCAAGGGGTTTAACTGTGTTCCCTATGTATGTGTTCTAACTTTGGGGGGATGGGACTAATTAGGAGAGATGACAGATCACTGTTTCTACTTTATAGAAACATATAATCTGTCTTCTCTCCTCTGAAAGCACAGGGATTTGTGTGTTTACACACACAAACCCCTGTGCTGCCACTTGTGCACACGATCGTGCATGGGCACGCTGATCGCGCCCGCCGGACACGTGCATCGGGTCCCCCGCTGAGCCTTACATCGGCGATTGTGTGCCCTCTGGTGTCTCTCCTGGGCAAAGCCTTATATGTACAGGATTTCACCCAGGAGAGCCATTCTGCCACAGTATATCTGCGTGAGCCGGTCGGAAAACGGTTAAAAAAAAAGTATATACAAGTATTTGGCCATGAAATGGGTATGGCTGTCCGGGTACTGTCCTGGGGGACATGTATCAATAAAAAAAGTTGGTAAAAAATTGCAGTTTTAACCACTTGCTGACCAGATGCTGTCTTTATACGGCGGCAGGTCAGCTCTCTGGTGCGAATCGCCGTAGCTGTACAACGGCTCGTGCAGGTGCAGTTGCGGGCCGGTGGCAGGCTTTCACACCCGGTGCATGCGGATTAGATGTCCGCCGGCGACCCGCGATCACCTTGTACAGAAGGAGAATGGGGATATGCCAGTGTAAACAAGTGGATCCCCGTTCTGCCAGATGACATTTCAAAGATCTTCTGTTCCCAGTGATTAGGAACAGTGATCTCTGTCAAGTCCCTGGAAGCCCATCCCCCCTACAGTTAGAACACACCTAGGGAACACACTTATCCCTTGATGGACCCCTAGTGTTAACCCCTTCTCTGCCAGTGTAATTTTTACATTGATCAGTGCATTTTTATAACACTGATCAATGTAATTATGTCACTGGTCCACAAAATGGGTAATTTGGGGTCAAACTTGTCGCAAGTCCCGCAAAAAATAGCAGATTGCCCCCTTTACTAGTAAAAACAATTACATAAAAAAATCTATCTCATAGATTGTAGACGCAATAACTTTTGCGTAAACCAATCAATGTACGCCTATTGATATTTTCTTTTTAGCAAAAATATATAGAAGAATATATATTGGCCTAAACTGATGAATGCATTTTTTTTTGGGGGGGATATGTATTACAGCAAAAAGTAAAAACATTATTTTTTTTTTCAAAATTGTCGCTCTTTGTTTATAGCGCACAAAATAAAAACAACAGAGGTGGTCAAATATCACCAAAAGAAAGCTCTATTTGTGGGAAAAAAAATTGTTTGGAGTACAACATGTCAGTTAAAGCGACGCAGTGCCATATCACAAAAAATGGCCTGGTCATTAAGGGGGCAAAGCCTTCCGGGCCTTAAGTGGTTGAATGAGCAGTGATTTATTAATGCTTAGTCTACCTGTAAAGTGGCACATCTGTACTGTGTATAGAAGTTGCTGCAAGAATAATTGCAATTATAAAGCCCAAACATTTTTATTTTCCCAGCAAGCTTTCTTTATTTTGTAAAAACTGCTTTCAGAGCTAGTCTGTATGATGAGGCCACAATGTAGTGCACTGGAAATAAGATTAGAGATTTTTTGGATAAATTATGGTATCTCTTCCACAGACTTAAGGATAGAAGTAACATGTGCGGAAAAATTGGTCTTTGGGTTTTGGCTGCACACTCACACCGTTACCCTATAAGAGGTACTCTTAATAAAAGCAAGAATTGGCCAAAAATTGCAATGATATGCACCTGTCAAACAGGTGTGGAAAAAATGGTCTTTGGATGTTAATTATGCCCATGAAACCTACACCAAAAACATTCTTCCAGATGAAATCAACACACACAACACTAGGCAGCCTAGAAGTCCTGCAGAGATTCCACATACTAAAAACACTTGATCAGCAACATTGGCATCAGGAGCTTCATAGCTGCTGGTAATCCAGGACTGATTCATTTTGATAAATGTCAGACAGTCCACGGAGTCTGTGGACAGACGTGTTCTATTATCAGTAACAAAACCTCCAGCAACACTGAATGCTCGTTCGGAAAGCATGCTGGATGCAGGGCAGCCCAGCAGCTCAATTGCATACTAGGCAAATTCTGGCTAGTGGTCTATTCTCATTACCCAGTAAGCCAGTGGACTGTCGATTGGAAAGCTCTCCATCTCTGTTTTTGCTCCTAGATAATTATCCACTATGCGATGCAGACTGTGCCAATGGGATGTGAAAGCTGACAGCCCCAAAATTGTGAAATGCATCACTTAGGCATCACCGCTCCTCTCTTGACCAATAGAAACCTCAAAACATTTTCCACGACACTGTAACCTACCAGAGTCTGGAAAAGCATTTGATAAACTCCTCTTTAAGATGTCCTTAGAAGATTCCATCTTCTGCACTCTGTGGGGACAGGATGAGTTGTGAAACTTTCCCCCTGTAACTGTGGTCAAGAAGGGTTGCCAACCAATAGTGATGCTTCTCCTTTACGCCACATATTCTTGGGTCCTTTTGCAGGCTTTGAAACATGAGGGGGCCCATGCAAAACAAATTTGTGGAGGCATGAGAAGACTCCTTGGGGTCACTGAGGATTATAGTATCTGGAACTGCCTCCTTCCAGCCACGTGCTACCAAAGGTTCTGGGTATGGAAAACTATCTCTTACTGTTTGACGTATTTCTTCCTCTGCTTCAATGCCTCAAAAACTGCCAGAATCCTCATCCTCCTCCCTCTCCTCTTGTCTGTTCTGTGGTGTGTGAATAGTGGTGTCTGCTTTCTGAGATGCAGAAAAAGGAAATTATTTCTGTTTACGCACAAAGCGTCAATGGCAACCAGATATCAAGAAGGAGGGTATAAAATCTTGACTAGGTGGTATAGAACCCCGGCAGTATTGAACCGGATATTTCCACAGGTATCCAATCAATGCTGGCATTGCCAAGGTGCAGAGGGCACTATGCTACACATATTTTGGGATTGCTTACGGCAGCAAAAGCCTGTATTCCGATTCTCTGGAAAAGTACGGTAGCCCTAACTAAAATACAATGGATGAGGACAATAACAGAGATCCAACAAATGGAAAACCTTATTATGATGTTGAGAGAGCAAGAAGAGAAGTATCGGGAGGTCTGGACTCCCTATATTATATATTTAGGGAACAAAATTCTTAAATAAAGGTCCTGGGTGAGGGGGGAAGGGCATAATATTATTCTGGGGGGGGGGGGGGATTTCTTTTTTTTTCTCTATATCTCTTTCTATTTCTTTCTTTTCTTAATAATTATGTTTGTTTTTGCAGGGGAGGATAACCAGGACTATCCCTGGTTAAGGAAAATGTAATTCCAATAAGAGTAGGAAATATCACAGAGTTGTATTATGTGGTAGTAATTGGTAAGGTTGAAGAAAATACTAGTTGTAATGGAAGTCGGAGGTGCTAATGTACGTATGTATATTGCTATTGCTGTGAAGAAATAAAGAATTTATATAAAAAAGAAAATGGTGTCTGCATAAAGTGGGCCTAAGAGGAAAGGAAGTCCTCCTTTTCCTCATGCTGCTCTGCCTCTAGTGCCCTGTCTATAATGCCACGCAGAGTCTACTCCAGCAGGAACGCAACAGGGATTATGTCACTGATGCATGCATTGTCATTGCTCACCATCCTTGTGGCCTTCTCAAATGGTGACAGTACAGTGCATGCATTCTTTTTAAGCAGCCATTGGCTTGGAAAAAAAAGTCACACCGGCCTGAGCCTGTCATTGTGCTATACTCACACAAGTACTCGTTGACTGCCCTCTGCTGCATGTGCAGCTGCTGCAGAATTTCCAAAGTTGAGTTTTTCCTGGTGGGCATGTCACAATTCAGGCGGTTTACAGGCAGGTGGAATTCCCACTGAATTTCAGCCAACCGAGTACTGGCTGTGTATGACCATCTGAAATAGCTACAGACTCTTCTGGCCTGCTTTAGCAGATCTTCCAACCCTGGGTGCCTATTTAGGAAATGCTGCACCCCCAAATTGAGGACATGGGCTAGGCATGGCACATGTGTCAACTTTCCCTGTCTAAGGGGCGGACAGGAGGTTTGTTCCATTTTCGCACACCATTCCTCGCTCCAGCTGGCGTGGCATGAACCACCTCTGGGCCTACCCCTGCAGAGCTGCAAGAATCTCTGCTTCAGTGTGGTTCCTGTCCCCTAGACACACCAGCTGAAGCACTGCATGGCACCTTTTAGCCTGACTTCTTGAATAGCCCCTTTGGATGCTTAGGGGGTACTTGTGGTTTATAGGACAATAAAGCAGAGGTGGAGGGGGTAGAGCTGACAAATCTTGCATCATCACCACTAGCTGTATGGAGATGTGGGGGCACAAAAAGCTGCAGCACAGAGCCCTTGTCCTGCATCCTTCTGTTCCAAGCAGAGTTACCCAGCGTGCTGTGAATGAAACATATCATCCCTGACCATGCTTGCTGGACCACGTGTCAACATTAACGTGGACTTTGTGGCTGACTGCCTTCCCCAATGATGCCACAACATTGCCTTCCACGTGATGGTACAGAGCTGGAGAAATAGCGACTAGGAACCTGCCATTGTGGTCCAGCACATTCTGTAAATTCACAGAGGGGGGCAGAATCCCCCAATGGAAAGGCAGAAGTTGTAGAGCCAGCAGTGGATCTAAATTGATTGATACTGTTGAAAATTGCCATGTGTATGGCCAGTTTAAGGTCCATGTGAACACCACCTGGCTGACCATTATCATTTAAAGAAGTGTAAAGATTTTCCTTTATTGGAGATAAGGCTGACATTACGTATAAATAATGAACATATATGAAAAAATATTGTGAATGTTTATGCCAGCAAAATCCTGTGGTGCTCAGATGATAAAATCGATATGTAATGTTTATGGCTAAGTTAGGTCTGTTACCAGTTTGTCAAATACTATCAAGGTATCCACTGGCCCAACACAGCCCTCTTATTTCAGCATTTACAGTATCAAGAGTCCCTACATTTTAAGACAAACACATATCTACTCATTAGACATCTTAATGTGCCTCCTGACATTGTGTTATATTGTAAATCAGTGATAGAAAATAATACACGACTAAATGAGCATTTCAGAAAACATCCAATGATTCCCATAGCATGGGAAATAGATCAGCATTCAAATAATTCATCATCAGACAATGGGAACCCAGAGTCAACTTTTGATCGCTTTTCAGAAAGTGGACTTCAATTCCCAACACACTGTTTGATATTTAGTACTGCTCCAAAAGAAGAGTCTGCCAGACAGAGAAATGTCTTCATTTTCTAATAGTGTTTAGAAAACATCTGGAATACTCTTTACTTTCCTTTACTTATGAGAGTAGTTACTAGGTCACATCTCTTGGCGACCAAACCTCATGTCATCATCTGCTACAGTCATAGAATTGCATAAGACATGAGATATGCATGGGAAACATTGATTGATTCATCAAAACTATTAAAGGAGATCTAATTCCCAACTGGATGGCATTTAGTTTTCAAAAGCACTGTAAACCATAATGAATTGTCACACTTATTCATGAAAAAAATTGTAAAATACTGTTTACCTTATTTTTTATAAATTTTTGGGAATTCAGTGCTACTAATCTCATTTAGCATTTTTGGACACTTCGGGCCAGATCCACATAGAATTGGATAGGCGCAGCGTATCAGAGATACGCTACGCCGCCGTATCTTACCTGGCTTTAAGTCAAATCCAGGAAGATTTCGCGCCGTAAGTTACGGCGGCGTAGTGTATTTCTGGCAGCGGAATTCAAATCGGCGGGTAGGGGGCGTGATTCATTTAAATGAAGCGCGCCCCCGCGCCGATTGAACTGCGCATGCTCCGTTTCAAAATTTCCCGCCGTGCTTTGCGCGAAATGACGTCGCAACGACGTCATTTTTTGAACTTAGACGTGACTTATGTCCATCCCTATTCACGGACGACTTACGCAAAAAAATTATTCAAATTTCGTTGCGGGAACGACGGCCATACTTTAACATGGCAAGTCTATCTATACGCCGCAAAATAGCAGATTTAACTATACGCCGGAAAAAGCCGACTAGAGACGAGGTAAGAGAATGCGACGGCCGCGCGTACGTTCGTGGATTATCGGAAAAAGCTAATTTGCATACCCGACGCGGAAAACAACGCAAACTCCACCCAGCGGGCGCCAAAGTATTGCACCTACGATCCGAAGGCGTACGAAGCCGTACGCCTGTCGGATCGAACCCAGAAGCCGTCGTATCTTGGTTTGAGGATTCAAACTAAAGATACAACGCGGGTAATTTGAAAGTAAGCCGGCGTATCAGTACTCGCTATGTGGATCTGGTCCTTCCTGTCTATATGCACTTGCTTCAACATAGGCTGCAAATCTTGGCTGCAAAAGGTCAGCTAGCACCAAAGACTTTTGCTATTTTTGTTGCTACACTGAAGGGGCCCACAGTCCCTGCCTGTAATAAGGAACTTTGCTGAGGCCTGGCTGAAACCAGAGTTAGGCCTAACCATGTGCTAACTGAGTCTAAAAAACTGTGTTGAGGGAGAAAGAGAGATAGTCTGCAGGAAGTGTTGTGCAGAAGGAGAATATCTAAATTGTCCCATACCATGCAAGAATCATTTTCTGGGCATCCCATGAATTCCTTAACCCCACCAAAATTCAAATCCCTCAATAAAATACAAAAACAAAGCTGGTGGACTTGTTCATTGTCTTGGAGTGACTGGAAGTGAATTCCGGGCTGGGCAGGGTGACAGGTGGGCCACATTACTCAGCAGCCCCTATGGGGATACCGCTACATATACACACAAGGTAACTATTCTGGCACATATGGGTTCTTCTCTGCTTTGCACTATTCTTTGGTTGTTCTTTTTGGTTACTCTCTGTACAAAAGGATTGCCTCACATACCTTGCACTAGTTTCACTTGCTTTGATATGGTTCCATGGTCTATAGCCTCACCTCCAGTGGTATACTTTTGTCTTTTCCTACCTTCTAAACCCTCTATTCGACACTGGTCTCCACTTGGTTCACATTGGCACTCCTTTGTAATATGAGAACTATTTATTACATACAACTTTGTCACAGACTCCTTCTAACCAGACCAGAAACTGAGCAATCAGTGGTCATGTGATTGCTCAGTTCTCAGGCCACTGTGCATGGACCCTAAAGCTTGTGATGTTGAAAAGTGTATTATCTAAAGTATTGATAGACAAAAAAAAAAAAAAAAAAGGATTTTCCAAGAAACCAGACTTGTTATAAAGGGATTACTGGGAAGTGGAATGTCTATAAAATATAGTATCATATGGTTAACAGCTTCTATCTAGATGTACTGTAATACTGTCTTTTAAAAAAAAAACTTTACATTTCCACAGTACAAGGAGCTCTGTATTGCTGTTTGCACTGTGTAGTCTTTTTACTTTGCTTGCAGCTTGTATATTTTGAATTCTGTATTTATCTGTCAGTACATATACAGTATAATAATTATTTTGTTCACTGCTATGTTAGAAAAATCTTACCCCAGGCCGTTTCCACTCTATACTGTGTGGGGGAGCTTTGCTGTAGAACAAGGACTCATCAGTCGCTGGGAACTCTGGATCTTCAAACAATCTTCCTTTTTTCACGCATTCTGTTTTCAATTCCAAGAAATTCTGATTCTTAAAAGATCTAACTGCAGGAGTCATGTTTTGTACACTAAAAAAGTGGAACAATGTAGGTTTAGATATAAGATATTTTCCCTACAAATCAACGCACAAGGTATTAGATTTAATGATTATATGCTTTACCTGGATGACGATGGCTAATTTGTATTATGTAATATTTTATTCATATGTTATTTTTTTTCCTTCACTTGTACATTTAGTCCTTATATGTTTTTTTTTATAGATTGATCATGTTACATTATTCTTTCCGCCTCTATATGCATGTGCTTATATATATATATATATATATATACATACATATAGTAAGATTGGGTTGATCAGACTCCAGCGGTAGGTGCGTTTGTAGTGAGTACACCAGTCCAAAACTGAATTTTTAATGGCCTGGTAGCCCACTTTTGTTTAAAAGCACAAAGTTCACAAATACATCAGTAGCCCTCACAGGGGGGTGCCACCATTAGGCCCCTTACACACAGGGGCGGGAGGCGTGGTGGCGGTATAGTGCCGCTAAAAATAGCGGCGCTATACTGTAGGATTTGCAACGAGATTCGGCCGCTAGTGGTGCGGTATTAACCCCCGCTAGCAGCAGATAAAGGGTTAATACCGCCCGCAATGTGCCTCTGCAGAGCCGCATTGCGGACGGGATTACTGCAGTTTCCCATTGTTTTAAATGGGAAGGAGCGGTGAAGGAGCGGTATACATACAGCTCCTCTCATCGCTCCAAAGATTCTGCTTGCAGGAGATTTTTTTCTCTCCTGCCAGCGCATCGCCTCAGTGTGAAAGCTCTCCGGCTTTCACATTGAGGTTGCTGGGCAGGAGTTTTTCAGGCGGTATAGCAGCGCTATTTTTAGCGCTGTACCGCCTGAAAAACTCCTCAGTGTGAAAGGGGTCTTACTGTATCTTGTATACGCAATACTTTAGCCACCTGGCTTACATTCTTGCCATATGGCTGCTTTACCCTAGGCCTTAGGTCTGCTCCTGAGACCAAAAGACTTTCCTGGAGTTAAACTCCTAATCAGCGCCTTGCTGTTCTATCACTCTCAGGCTGGGTTCACAATATACTACAGGACAGCAGTACGACTTTCATCCTACTTTGCTCTGCGACATCTGCCCTACATAGGTCCTACATTGGTCCTACATCCATCCTACTTTCATGAACAGGATACTACTTTGATCCTACTTTGTTATAGTCTGACTTGTTCTTTGACCAATTAAAACAATCCCAGAGTGAGATAAATTCCTTTTACTGCTGCTGTAATCACATGTCGGATGTCAAAAGTCGGATGGTAAGGACTAGGATCCTACTTTGGTCCGACTTCAATAATATTTAATGGGCTGAAGTAGGATCAATGTCGGACCAAAGTAGTACAGGGAGCATTTTCAAAGTCGGACCGACTTGTGTCGGACCAGTTAAGACAGCCTAATAGGGAAACATTGATTTTCACACGTCATGCGACATGAGCTCCCAATGTCGGGGCGTTTGTCGGACAAGTGTGAACCCAGCCTCTTTAGGGATGGGAGTCCACCTGACTCCAGTGCACAGACTTCCTGTCTGTGGGGTGGGGCTCTGAGTCATAGTCAGGTCATAACTAAATAGCCAAAACATACAGCTGTGCAATCAGTGTGTCTTTCTCTCCAAAATCTGGCATAAACCAGCAATCTTTAAGGTAGCACAGAGTCCCACCACCACTATACATATATATATAGCTCCCAACTGTTGCTGATTTGGAGGGACTGTCCTTGATTTGAAACAATGTCCATTTGTCCCTCATTTTGGTCTGATCTATATAGTTGTATATAAAAATGCATTTTTTATCTTTCAAAAAGTGTTTCCCAGTGCTAAACCTTCTGCATTTGTAAATTCCAAAAGCCAATATAAAAGAATATTAAAAAATAAAATAAAATAAATAAATCAATAAATGGAATAAATCTGTGAGAGATAACCTGCAGCTGAACACTATAACTCTGATATGGGGCACCAACAGTATATAGAAACAAGAGTGCAGCACTAGGTTGTGCATGGAATAAAGCTATATATGAAGTAGCATAATATAACAGGGTATAACAGAATAACAAAACTTGAAGTACTCTCCGCACTATTGGAGTTTTCCTTTCTCTTTTTGATATACCATCATTGTATTGCTCTCAACACTGGACTTCTATCTGATGTATATGGATTGCTTTGGAAAGGAACATCTGAACATCCTGACAGTGATTCGGTGATTAAGCCTTGTTTGACCCCCCTGAGTAAGGGCGGTCACAGGCTTTCTGGTAAGCTTTTTTTCCTACTGAGGTGAGGGGCAACACAGGTGTTGAGCACTGCTTCTACATATCTGCACTGGAAGTCACTTTATCGGATATCAACATTTACAAACTTTTGTGATTTGTTTTCTAAATTCAAGCATTTAATTTTGCACTTGATTTTTGTTGGGTGTATTTTTCATGCGACTTTGGTCTCTTAACGTAGTCGCAAAATTTACATTTTGAGCATCACTTCAGTATTGTTTACTATTGTATTGCACTGCATAGTTGAATTTATCTCCTCCTTTGCTTTAATTTCATGCACAACCTAGCGCTGCACTCTTGTTTCTATATAATATAAAGGAATATTAGTGGTAAAAAAAAAAACACTTGTGGGTTTAACCAATCTTGTTTTTTTTGTACAATTCTCCTTTAAGGGGGTGTGGCAAGGGGTGTGTCCTATGCCTGCATACTTTTGCTGATAGGTGTCCCTCATTCCCATCTCAAAAAGTTGGTAGGTATGATTTTTTATATATATATATACAGTACTGTGTATATTTTCTAAAACAGATCAATGTATCATGAACACCTCATTTGGTCTGCATGCATCAATTCCTGTGACATCTAGATTTGCCAGCCACTAAGCAGGTCTTGTTTTTTTTCTGTTCTGGCCAATACATTTATAAACATAACTGAACAAATAACTGAAAGACCACTCAAATTAAATTCTGCCAGATCACTTCCTGCAATTGAATCTCTAACGAATCTCTATCTCTATCACTTGAAATACTGCTGCTGGGTTTTTTGTCTTTACTTTTAATGTTTTGTTTGTTACATTACAAATATTATGACAAGCGCCCTACCCTCGCCAAAGTAAAGATAACATCCAGGCACTCTAGGCATACAGACTGATGTCCCCCATTACTGGAGCATTAGAAACACATGGTGGATTGGAAGCACTAGGTGTGTGGGTTGGAAAGAGGGGCTCTCAGTCCAAAACGAATGAAAGGTTGAAGGTTCTTTTGTACTCCTGAATGTGAAGGGAATGTTTTTTTTTTGCAGCTAGTCTAACTTCAATGTATGGATTTTTATTTATTATACTGGGAACAAAAAGAATGTTTAGAATTCAGGTGAAAGTTGAACACTTTGGTTCTAGAGACATAATCTATCTAATTTTAATATAAGTGTTATTTTTAGGCTCCCTCTATGATGAAATGCTGAGGTCTGGCTGTTCTGTAAGCAAATGCAGAAAGGGTGCGGACAGTTTGATTGAATATGACTGTAATCAACAGCACAGCAGGTCTGCCTCTCTGACAAACTCAAATCAACAGTGAAGTCTGTGACCAACATAACCCTGCTGTACTCTGGCTGATGTTTTCCTACCATTGTTTAAACTTGCTAGTTAAATATTGCTGCAATAATTGCCTAATGTGTATATTGCATATAATAATAATAATGATAATAATAATAATAATAATAATAATAATAATAATAAATAGATCCACTGACAACTTACACATATGCAAAGTTATAACTGTGTCGCTCTTAAAGTGTACCTAACGCAGTATTTAGGCATGAGTATGCGGTTGTCCAGCCTTTGTAAAGCCTGTGTATTCCTGATGTATATGCATAATGCATTTGTTAATATAAGACAGTTTAAAGGGTAATTAACATCTAAAATTAAAAAACTGCCTCTTCTGCAGCAAAGTAAGCCTACCTGCCTGTTCACAGTCTTCTTTAAAATGTACACTGTTTATGTTCTAGTACAGTGGTCATCAACCCTGTCCTCAGGGTCCACTAAGGCCCCATGCACACGAGACGTTGCTAAACTCGAGTTCAGAGGCATTTGGGCATTTTTTTCAACTGCCCCTGAACACATTTAATGTTATCCTATGTGTCCATGCACACAATCACGTTTTTTGGCGTTTTAAAGCAGTTGGGTTTATGTCCGTTTTTTACAGACGCAACATTTTGGGTTCAGAAGCGTTTTATTTTTGCGTTTTAAACTTTGGGAGGGTCTACAATGTCTTTGAGATAAGCGCTGACAGCCTCAAATGCGGTAAAACGCCGCTAATCGCGGCAAAATGCCGCGCAATTTGCGGCAAAAACGGGCGTTTTAAACGCCGGTTTTTGCCTTTGAAAACGTGAGTTTAGAGGTGTTTGTAATTGCTTCTCGTGGGCATGGTGCCTAACAGGCCAGGTTTGCAAGATAACTCAAATACATCACAGGTGATATCATTTGCTGATAACAACAAAAACCTGGGGAATGCCCATTTGCTGCTCAGTGATTGCAGTATTCTAGAAACTGATTGCTTTGCCCTTGGATGGCAATCAACATACTTAGTAATTAAAGTGCCACATCCTGAATAATTGTATAGGGTATATATGAACAAATAAAAATTGACTTTGTAGGCACTGGTTGAAAAAGTAAAAAATATATTTTAATAAGAGAAAATATACAAATTCACAACAAGATGCTACATGCATCCATAAAATACATAATATTAAAGTGTGTATGTATAATAATATATAGGGTGTGGTTAATATATATAGCATTACCCTATCTTAATATCTTTAGACCCAGAAATATATCCCCCTAAAAATCCTCCATTATTAATTAACCTATTCGTGAATAAAGTATTTTTCAAACAGTAGTTGTTTTTTTAACCTGAAAACATTATTCCACCACTATATGTCCTTATTTTTCTTATAATACTTTTTCAAATATTTTGAGGTGCAACTAGGGAACCCCTTCCTCTTTAATTACGTTTTGGTCATCAGCCTAAACCAAACACGTCTTTTTTAGTTACCCGCTGTACCCCCTCGTGTGTAACCTGAACCACTACAGCAACCATTGGGTCTTCGGCTTTGAGCACAGTTCATCTCCACTGACCCGGCTGGATCCAGTTGAGTGGGGGCCTTCCCACCTTTGAGGAATGCAACGATGCTGCAACACCTTATTTAAAACACCTTTAAATTGGTGAGTACACTCTAAGGAAATATTCTTATGCTAAATCAGGATCCCGGCAGGGAATTTGCTGTCTAGCATTTTTTGTTTTCCAATGTTATTTCAGTTTATTATTTGATGTTCTTTATATTTTAGTTCCAAAGCTCCCGAAGAAGCGGCCACGTCCCGCGAAACTAGTAGAGCATTCTCTGGAACTGTTTTGAATGTAGGTCAAGAATTGAACAGAGTGAACCCAGGCCAGACTAGTTCATATCAGTGACAGCAACAACAACAATCGCTACCTGTGGTCCTCATATCTGGTTCTATATTCTCACAACATTTTTTAATATTATGTATTTTATGGATGCATGTAGCATCTTGTTGTGAATTTGTATCTTTTCTCTTACTAAAATATATTTTTTACTTTTTCAACCAGTGCCTACAAAGTCAATTTTTCTTTTTTCATATATCCCCTATACAATTGCAGTATTCTAGTCTGCATTTCCCCAAGGTAATACATAAAACCTGGCCTGTTAGTGGGCCCTGAGGACAGGGTTGCGGAACTGTTCTAGTACAGTGTCTGTGTTCTGGGATGACTGAACACCTGCACAGGAGTAATTTCACCCTGTGTCGGCTAATCAAAATGGTTGTAGATCAATACTCGGAAAAAAACATGGAGAAGATGCCAGCCCCAGTGAGGAACATCTTGGGCATTAGACCAGTGTTTCTCAACTCCAGTCCTCGGGGCGCACCAACAGGTCTTTTTTTTTTTAGGCTTTCCATTATTGTGCACAGGTGATTTTATCAGTTTCACTGCCTTAGTAATTACCACAGCAGTTTGATCTGAGGGAAATCCTGAAAACATGACCTGTTGGTGCGCCCCGAGGACTGGAGTTGAGAAACACTGCATTAGACTACTGAAGCACAGGTAGGTTTCAAGGACACTATATTACCGCTTTAGATACACTATAATACCAAAAGTATTGGGACACCTGCCTTTAGACACACATGAACTTTAATGGCATCCCAGTCTTAGTCCGTAGGGTTCAATACTGAGTTGGCCCACCCTTTGCAGCTATACAAGCTTCAACTCTTCTGGGAAGGCTGTCCACAAGGTTTAAGAATATGGGAATGTTTGACCATTCTTCCAGAAGCGCATTTGTGAGGTCAGGCACACAGTCTCCACTCCATCAATTCATCCCAAAGGTGTTCTATCGGGTTGAGATCAGGACTGTGCAGGCCAGTCAAGTTCCTCCCCCCCCCAAACTCACTTATCCATGTCTTTATGGACCTTGCTTTGTGCACTAGTGTGTGGTCATGTTGGAACAGGAAGGGGCCATCCCCAAACTGTTCCCAGAAAGTTAGGAACATGGAATTTTAAAAATGTCTTGGTATTCTGACGCCTTAAAAGTTCCCTTCTCTGGAACTAAGGGGTCAAGCCCAAACCCTTAAAAAACACCCCACACCATAATCCCCCCTCCACCATATGATTTGGACAGTACACAAAGCAAGGTCCATAAAGACATGAATGAGCGAGTTTAGGGTGGACAAATTTGACTGGCCTACCTGACCTTAACCAGATAGAACATCTTTGGGATGAATTAGAGCGGAGACTGCGAGCCTGGCCTTCTCATCCAACACCAGTGCCTGACCTCACAAATGCGCTTCTGGAAGAATGGTTAAACATTGCCAAATACACACTTCTAAACATTGTGGACTTCCTTCCCTGAAGAGTTGAAGCTGTTATAGCTCCAAAGGGTGGGTCAACTCAATATTGAACCCTACGGACTAAGGCCTCGTACACACAATAGGTTAACCAGAGGACAACGGTCTGATGGACCGTTTTCATCGGTCCAAACCGATCGTGTGTGGGCCCCATAGGTTATTTTACCATAGGTTAAAAAAAAGCCAACTTGCTTTAAATTTAACCTGTGGATTCCTAACCGATGGGAAAAAAACGATCGTTAGTAGGCACAACCATCTATTAAAAATCCACGCATTCTCAGAATCAAGTCGAGGCATGCTTGGAAGCATTGAACTTCGTTTTTTCAGCACGTCGTTGTGTTTTACGTCACCGCGTTCTGACACAATCGTTTTTTTAGCCGATGGTGTGTCGGCACGACGGACCATCAGTCAGCTTCATCGGTTAACCTATGACAACGGTCCATCAGACCGTTCTCATCGGATGGACTGATCGTGTGTACGAGGCTTAAGACTGGGATGCAATTAAAGTTCATGTGCATGTAAATGCAGGCATCACAATACTTTTGGTAATATAGTGTATCGCCTTAGTTCCTCTTCGACAGAGATAATAAAAGCTCACACAAAGCAAGTGCATTGTGGAAATGTGTGTTATAGCATACATGACACAATATACCATATTTATCGGCGTATACCGCGCACTATTTTGCCCTGAAAATCAGGGCAAAATCGTGGGTGCGTGATATACGCCGATACCCGCTTTCCCGCCACGAGTTTGAATACTGTGCCGGCATATACCGAGCGCAGTACACTCATGAATCTTCGGGCAGTCTCGGCGCCTCTCGCACTGACGTCCTGAGCGTACAGGACGTCAGCGTGACAGTTGCCGAGCCTGCCCGAAGATTCAAGAGTGTACTGCGCTCGGTATATGCCGGCGCAGTATTCAAACTCGTGGCAGGAAACGAGCGGGGAGGACGCCGCAGAAGGACGCCGGACTCGCCGAAGAGGACACCCGACCCGCCGAAGAGGACACCCGACCCGCCGAAGACGACACCCGAAGCCGCAGAAGGACGGCGGACCCGACGAGGCCGCCGATGGATGCCGCACATGACACCAAAACTGTAAGTACAAAAAACAAAAAAACTTTTTTTCCACAGGATTGGGGCCACTTTAGGGGTGCGCGGTATACGCGGGAGCACGTTATACCGCGATAAATACGGTACAAGTGTGAACGGGCTCTGGGAGGCAATTTTAAAATTGTGTGTGGTGTTGTTTGTGTGCGTATTCATGTGTGTAAATTTGAGCAATCTAAAAGCCTATCAGAATATAAACTTGAGATTTACTGCTGCTGTGTATTTAAGGGTACATGCTCTGGGGCTGTCTTTATTATCCTTGCTTTATTACTTAGACCCCATTCACGCTGGGGTGTTTTTCAGGCACTTTTGGGCTAAAAATAGTGCCTGTAAAGCGCCTGAAAAATGGCTCCCCTGCAGTCTCAGTGTGAAAGCCCTCAGGCAATGGGCTGGCAGGATATTAAAAAAACTCCTGCAAGCAGCATCTTTGGAGCGGTGTATACACTGCTCCTGCACATTGAAATGAATGGGCAGCACACCCGAACCGCCAACAAAGCGCTGCTGCAGCGGCGGTTTCCGGGTGGTTTTAACCCTTTTTCGGCCGCTAGCGGGGGTTAAAAGCGTCCCACTCTCGGCTACATGTGAATTGAGTTTGGTGGTCTCAGCCCGGCTCCCGGTGGGTGTGCTATGCGAGGTAAGCCTGCGCTTAGTACGCCCACCCCCCTCCCACAAAAACCACCACACTTACATGCACTCGAAATTGGGTTAACATGCACGCAGTTTGACCACGCGGTCTCTAAAAAAGAGAGGCGAAGGACTAATGGGGCTGGTTGAGCGGGAAAATCCTCTCACTCCCTTATAGGGAGTCCCTCTGCCCCGTTGGGCTTCAAAGCGGAGCAGGTAGGGCGGGCTGTGTGGGAGGACCCCCTCACACACCTGTCATTGCCACCCGGGGCATGGAGAAAGGTGGCAGATTGCCTCTGGGGGAGGCCTGCTTACTCCCAACTCCTGCAGTCCGGCT
Source organism: Rana temporaria (assembly GCF_905171775.1). Taxonomy (NCBI): domain Eukaryota; kingdom Metazoa; phylum Chordata; class Amphibia; order Anura; family Ranidae; genus Rana; species Rana temporaria. The sequence continues at coordinate 88,467,933 of NC_053497.1, read as the reverse complement.
CCTCTCTCGAGTACACGCACAAAATACACGTAAAAAAAATAAAAAAAAATAAAATAAAGCGTCCCACTAGCGGCCGAATATCTCCTCAATAACAATGGTAAATTGCCGCTTTACCGCTGCCAACGCCTTGGTGTGAAAGCGGCCTTAGAAAATCACAAACGCAACCCTTAATCTCTGGTCATGCAGTTCCTCTACTAGTACTTTTCTATACTCTATTGTATGGTTTTATTTCTTTATGATTTATAACCTTAACCACTTCCCTACCGAGTCATAGTAAAATGGTGTAGGCAGGGACCTTTTGGCCTTCGACTGGACGTCATATGACGTCCTTGCATTCCCCACCGCATTGCTCGGGAACCAGTGCGCGTGGCCGGCGTGCCGCGATGTCCGCCGGGCACCCGCGATTGCCCGCAATCACGGCAGGACCATGGATCTGTGTGTGTAAATACACAGATCCATGTCCTGTCAGTGGTGAGGAGACTGATGTGTGTTCCCAGTACAGAGGAACACACATCAATCTCCTCCCCTTGTGAGTCCCCCTCCCCCTACAGTTAGAACACACTTTAGGGAACATATTTAACCCCTTCAGCGCCCCCTAGTGTTAACCCCTTCCCTGCCAGTCACATTTGCACAGTAATCAGTGCAGTTTTATAGCACTAATCGCTGTGTAAATGTGAATGGTCCCAAAAATGTGTCAAAAGTGTCCGATATGTCGGCCGCAATGTCACAATAAAAATCGCAGATCGCCACCATTACTAGTAAAAAAAAAAAAAAATGCCATAATTCTATTCCCTATTTTGTAGACGCTAGAACTTTTGCGCAAACGGATCAAATACGCTTATTGCAATTTTTTTTACCAAAAATATGTAGAAGAATACGTATCTGTCTAAACTGAGGAGAAAATATTTTTTTTTTTTTTTTAATTATGATATTTATTAAATCAAAAAGTAAAAGATAGTGGGCCGGATTCAGATGCATTGCAGTATCTGCCGGCGCGGCGTAACGTAGCTCACATACGGTATGCCACCGTAACTTAGGGCGCAAGTTCCGTATGCAGAAAGAACTTGCGCCCTTAGTTACGGCGGCGTAACGTATGTGTGTCGGCGTAAGCCCGCCTAATTCAAATGGAGATGATGTGGGCGTGTTTTATGTAAATACACTGTGACCCCACGTATTTGACGTTTTAAAAAAAATCCCAGTGCACATGCTCGAAATTACGCCGCAAAGCCTTATTGGTTTTGACGTGAACGGAACTTACACAAAGCCCTATTAGCGAACGACTTGCGCAAACGTCGTAAAATTTTCAAAACTCGGCGCGGAAAAGACGTCCATACTTAACATTAGCTACGCCTCATATAGCAGGATTAACTTTACGCCGGAAAAAGCCTAACATAAACAACGTAAAAAAATGCGCCGGCTGGATGTACGTTTCTGAATCGGCATAAATACCTAATTAGCATATTCCTTGCGTAACTAAACGGAAGCACCACCTAGCGGCCAGCGTAAATATACAGCCTGAGATATGACGGTGTATGACACTTACGCCGGTCAGATCTTAGGGAAATCTGTGCGTAACTAATTCACTGAATCAGGCGCATAGATACGACGGCCCGCACTCGTATCTGAATCCGGGCCATTGTGTTTTTTTCAAAATTGTCGCTCTTCTTTTGTTTATAGTGCAAAAAATAAAAAACGAAGAGGTGATGAAATACCACCAAAAGAAAGCTCTAATTGTGTGAAAAAAAGACCGTCAATTTTGTTTGGGAGCCACGTCGCACGACCGCGCAATTGTCATTCAAAATGCGACAGAGTTGAAAACTAAAAATTGGTCTGGGCAGGAAGGGGGTGAAACTGCCCTGTATTGAAGTGGTTAATAAAAATGAATGGAAAATAAAATCACTAACCCAGAAGAGTGATGTGCATATTAGGTACAGTTGACATATACATGTTTGTTCTAGGACAGTGACATTGCAGTCAGTAAAGGAATTATAAGGATGAGAGCCCTATAGAAGGCGTATTAAGAAAAAGCAATAGCCTCATTTATCACATGTTATGTATGTAGGAGAGCCATGCATGCTAAATATATTAGCACATTGACCTGCCCAGCACTTAATAAAGAGGAAGATGAGCTAAGGAAAGGAAAGTATATGCTGGACATGGGGAAGGGAGTAGGAGCTTAATGAATGTTGTTTGCTAAAGAAGCAAATCAAAAACATTTTTTTTAAATAACATTGCTACATATTGAATCAGGGGCCATGCCACAATCCAGCAGAATTACCAGCACACAAATGATAATTACTAAAAATACATAATAGCTTCATGACAATAATGTGCAATTTCTCAATAAATGCCCACAGTAAGTATTGATCCATAAATTGTGAGAGTGGATGTAGTAGTAATATAAATAGACTATCATAGTAAAAACCTCTTAGCAAAATGATTTCTATTCACAGCAAGTTAATCATGTGTGTTCCTAAATTAAAATGTAATCACTACGGTGAAACATCAAGCAATTCAAAAAAATAAAATAAAGCTCTGATGTTCCATAATCATTAAAAATAAAACAAGATTCTGTAAATGCATAAAACAGCATCACCCAAAGGAACACTTAACAACATGCCAAGATGGAACTGTAAGTTACCTATTTCATGAAAAGAGTAACTAATTCAGATCAGAGTGATCTTAATGTGCATGAACTGCGGAGAGGTCTCTGGTGAGCAGGGCTAAAAATGGGGAGTTTTTTTTCTATTTCATGTCACTAATTAATTTCTCTTCCATTTTTATTGATGTAAATTAAATTATTTTAATGAACCAAAATTGTGTATAGGAGGAACTCTTGCCAGCTGATCAGCTACAATTACTAGCTGCAAAGTGGTAATGTTGTGTTCAAAATCAGAATGCGTTTAGTTATTTAAAATGTTTTGTTTGCAATGTAGAGTTTAAACTCGACCTTGGGACAACAAGGGTTAAATGTTAGAGGTAGAGTAAAAGTATACTACTACTAATAAGTGTACAACTAATATTATAATACTACTAAAGAAAATCTGTCACCAAGAAAATAACTATTTGGCATGCAAGCAATTCACCAGTTAGACAAAATAATAAGCAGGTCAGTAGAACGATTAATGCTAAATTGTAAGTAAACTACAGATCTTCAAAATCTTCTTAGTGCCATCCAATAGGCTATTGCTCTAAATTGGCAATGCCCCTTGGTTCCATGGTCACAGGTGCTCCTTCGCATGGAATCTATTAGACTGATGGAAACAGTGCACCACCCTCTCATGCATTTCATGCACATTTTTGAACGCAAATGGGCAAATTAGTCAGCTTACCAGGTCTAATCTATATTTAGGGGTTCCTCCTTCTCCCATATACAATCAGTACTCATCAAGTATGGTTGATTTTGGCATATAGATCTGCTTATTATGACCATAAACTCACCCCAGTAGTCATATTCTTCATCTTACTGAAGCAAAGCTGTTATTTTAATTATAATTTTATTTTTATTTTATGATCTGTTATTTTGTTCTCTCGTTTATCTGATGTCGCAATGAGAGTTGTATTCTTGTACAATCACACCTCGAGTCTTGAATGTATTTTTTACCCTATCTGCGCATATATATTTTGCACTGGCTTAAATACCCTAATAAAAACGTTTGTAAATGAAAATCTTCTGAGGCAAGCTGTGCATACACAGTGCACTTTCATTTATTCCTAAAGAAGGTTGGTACTTCTTTCCCTTCTTCCTTCTTTGCCTCCCTCCCCTTGTCTTTTCGCCACCTTTCCCCTCTCCCCCCTCTTGCCCCCTTGTCTCCCCCCTTTTCTTCCCTTCCCCCTCCCCCTTCCCTTTCTTTCCCTGTCCCTATCACTTCCCTTCCCCTCTCCTGCTCCTCTCCTTTTTTCCTTTCCCCCTTTTGCCCTCTCCCTTCCCCCTCCCTCCTTACTTCCTTTCACATTTCCAGCTTCTTGTCCTCCTTTTCCTCTCCATTCCCCCTCTCTCCACACAATTCCAGTTCCATATGCTCACATGGTGCCCTTGTCCTACCATTTTTCTTTTAAATTACTCTAAATACTGTACACATTACTGATTTATTAGAGAGCCGCATACATCCCCCTCGTCCGCCGCGGGAGGTCATCTAATGAGCCAGAGGAATGTCCATGGCCTTAATCTGGTAAGCAGACCTGTGTGATATTCACAATGACTTTATACAATCTGTGTATATATTGTGTACCTTTATGTATTTTTTGCAATTTTTGTTCTGCTAGTTATTGTATTATCCACGACACAGATATTCATCCTGAAGAAGCGGTTTTCCCTCGAAACCGGTAGAGGTTTCTTTGGCCATTCTCCACAACAACAGACACCTTACGGGGTAACCCGTAAGCAACAACTGCTGTATCTATTGTGGGGTTGGCTTATGTGTTTTAATGTTGTATCATTTTATGTATAATAAATAATTTTTTATTCAACTTATTGTTTGTTATCATTCCTGAGAAAGTCTATTAAAATACTCTCTTTTTCTGGGTGATTGTTATTGGTCTAGGTGGTACTAGTACCTGCCACTATATCATTATATCATTACCACTATATCATTACCTGGCCCCATTTCTCTACAAGGTTGGTAATCTGCTGGCAACACCATCATTGATATCTTGCTGGATCAAGGACAGGTGAGTATAAAGCCCCATACACATGATCTGACTTTTTGACAACAAACTTTAAAATGAGCAGGTTTTCAAAAAAATCCAACCGTGTGTACACTCCATTGGACAAACTATTTCGGTTTTCATTGGACAAAATTTCGCTCTGCAGACGGACAAACTTTTCGGCAACAAAAGTCCTACAGTGCAAAGTCCATCGGACTTTAGTCCAAAGTACAAACACGCATGCCCAGAACCAATGTTAAAATCAACCAACAATAGCAGAAGTTGACCAAAGGGTGGCGGTAAAGAGCAGAAAAGATCAGAAAAATCACGTGATTTTGGGAAAGTTTGCAGAAAAAGTCCTGTTGTGTGTATGGGGCTTAAGACTTGCAGGGTAATGGGGAGATGGACTTTTAAAAATGATATGTATCTTTAAATACAACACTGTAATTACCCAAATTGGTTTAGATTTCAGGTTCCTGTAAATCACTGCATACTATTTAAACTGTGAAAAGTAAAGTGAGAGAGTGAGTACTCTGAGCCAACAAATCCTTTAGTAGGTAAAGCAATACACACATATATATCATTTTCATAATTGGTGCTCGCCTCAAGCTTAATAGCAGTATATGATGCAGTATAGCAGTATATGATGTTTATTTGCAGTGTTCATACTCCTAAAGATTATTGAGAGCTTACATTTAATACACTGCAATTTCTGGATATTTTATCATGCATTGCAGCACTTTGATTATAGTTCACATTCCATGGATTTGCATTAAATCAGAGGTTAATAAATCATTGCTATGAAAGGTCATGGTATTTGTGCTGTCTAACTGGCTAACAGCTGGATTGTGTCTTTTAGAACTGAGAGCTTACCATATTAGTCTCAATATGCATTAAAGCAGATGTGTGAAATTCTGAAATTGTGAAGCAATACTTCAGTGTTATAGAGAAGATCGAAACAAAGTACAAATAGTTTTTTACTTGGAGAAGTACTGGAAAATGTAATTTGTTTCCTCTGTATTTGGGCACTTTAGATAGTTCTACATTGTAAATGAAACTTCAGTGTCCTGTCACTATTGTAACACCTATCTATATTTTTAATATACTGATAATTGTATTTCATATATATGGATCGCATAAGGATCTGATTTACTGTCTATATCTAAATAGCATGCTGTACATTCTTATCTCATGTTAAATGACTCCTGAGAGAAGATCAATAAGTCACCTAGAAAGTCCATTTTAATTTGGCCTGAGCAGACTGATGAGTTAACATTGAGAAGAACAACAAAGAACATTGCTTTACAACACTGCTAAACTGTTTTGTATTGTCAGCAAACATTGAGACTGAACTACTTATTCCTAACCTCTATTTCATTTAAGTTACAACTACAGACCATTCAGAAGACAAGTTATTTATCACCACCTTTTGGACGTGCTCCTTTAACCACATTTCTATCCAGGTACATACATTATCCATAATGGCACCTGATTTCAGTTTGAGCACTGAGTTACAGTGTGAAACGTGTCAGCTTGTATCTGTTTTTTTTGCTGTGGCTTGTATTTTTGTGATTTGATTTGATTTTACAATAAAGGAACCCATTTCTTGGAGTGCAGCTGTCCAAACCTTCCTTCCTATTTTTTGCATTACTATTGGATTGCCGGCACCAGTTGCTTTGGATCCAGTGAAGAGGTTCAGCAACTACACTAGAGCGGTTACTCCCTTCCTCTGATCTCAGTTTGTAAAGTAAGCATTTATGGAGTATTTTACCAAATGCTATATATGTAGAAATATGTGTTATCATTTTTAATTTGGGAAATAAGTATTGCATAACAATGTTAAAGTGGTAAACTGCAAACAGAAGAGCAGATTTCTTCAAGCTCTGTAATATGCTACTGTTATGAAAATGACTCAAGTTGCAAGAGAACACAGGGTGTTGAATGACTTAGAGGAGGTACGCATCCCTTATCTCGCTCTCTATATACATAGATAGGACCACTTAGATCAAGCCAGCCATACATGGGTCGAAATTTATCTGATTCAGCAGGGAATTGATGAATTTCGATCCATGTATGGGCTCTGTAGTTGTACAGAAGTCGATCTACCAATAGACTTCTATACAACTGCCCTGGCAGATTTTCCCACTCAATCAGCAACACAGTCCAAAGCCTTCAGTGTTGATCAGTGTATTGTGATCGTGGGGGAAGTCCCCCCACTGTCTGAATACCATAGCGGAATATTCCCCCATCCACCTCCAATGTGTGGATGGAGGAATTGGCCCAGTTTTATTTTCATTCAACCAGCGGGTTGACTCATCGATGGGCTGTATTAGTCATAAATGGGTTGCTAACAAGCATGCAGTTCTACATGTTTTAGAAACATAGAAAAGTGCCGGCAGAAAAAGACCAAGTAGTCCATCGAGTATGCCCATTTTTTTTTTGTTAACTTTATTGTCTGACTATGGTTCTATGTTTGTTCCAAGCATGTTTGAAGCGATTTACTGTTGACAGTGGCACTACCTCTGCTGGTAGTTTATTCCAAGCATCAACTATCCTTTCAGTAAAATAATACTTTCTAAGATTTGTTTTGAACTTTCCTCCAGTTAGTTTGAGGTCATGTCCTCGTGTTCTTGATTTTGGTTTCATATTAAAAATACTTCCCTTTTGAACCGTATTCACCCCATAGATGTATTTAAAGGTTTCAATCACGTCTCCCCTTTCTCTTCTTTCCTCCAGACTATACATATTAAGTTCTTGAAGTCACTCCTTGATATGTTTTATCCCTCATACCTTTCACCATTTTTGTTACCTGTCTCTGGACTTGTTCTATTCTATCAATATCTTTTTGTAAGTGAGGTCTGCAGAACTGGACACAGTATTCTAAATGAGGTCTCACTAAAGATCTACATAGGGGAATCAGGACCTCATTCCTCCTGCTGGTGGTCCCTCTAGTGATGCTTCTTAGAATTCTTTTCACTTTTCCCACTTGCTCATTTTGCAATCATCTGAAATAAGTACCCCCAAATCGTTTTCTTCTGTAGTGCTTGCAAACACTATACAGGCATACCCCACTTTTAAGTACACAATAGGATTTATTTACTAAAGCTGGAAAGTGCAAAATAAGGCTCACTTCTGCATAAAAACCAATGAGCTTCTAACCCCAGCTTGTTCAATTACGCTTTGGTAATAAAACCTGGAGGCTAATTGGTTTCTATACAGAAGTGAGCCTGATTTTGCACTTTCCAGCTTTAGTAAACAAACCCCATTGTGTACCTAAACATGGGGTATTTCAAATGTTGTACTCCTTCAAGAGATTATTTTCCCCTAGGTGCATTATTTTACTTTTAGAAACATTGAACTTCAGTCTCCACTGCTTTGATCAATCTTCTAACAATGCCAAATCATGTTACAGACACCTCCAGGGATATCGACCCTATTACACACAGCAAAAAGACAGACATTGCCTAACAAACCTTTAATCTTTGTACACATGACCGAGTTTCTCGGCAAAAAACAGCAAGAAACTTGCTGGGAGATATTTTTTTGCAGAGGAAACCGGTCGTGTGTACATTTTCGTTGAGGAAACTGTCGAGAAACTCGACGAGCCAAAATGAAAGCATGTTCTCTATTTCCTTGACGGGAATCGAGAAAATTGGCTTGTCGAGTTTCGACGGCTTCACAAGGAACTCGACGAGCAAAACGATGTGTTTCGCCTGTCGAGTTTCTCGGTCGTGTGTACGAGGCCTTAGTTATATCCCTTACATACAGGTTAAATAGAACAGGACCCAGCCAGTACAGAGCCTTGTGGTACACTACTATTGACTGGTCTCTGTTCTGAGTGAACCCCATTTAAAACCACACTGTGGTATCTATGCTTTAGCCGTCTGTATATCTACTGAACCTCCCAAGGGTTAAGTCCTAGCTTGTACAACTTTTGTGTTAGATCATTATGTGTTTTGTGAACTTACTGTCATAGATTTACCATGTTTAAAAATGTTAAATTGTAAAACAGCGATTTTATATACATAATTAAAAATAAAAATTAATAAACGTGTAAATCCAAAAACATTAAACTGACCAAATGCCACTTTTTAATTTCCTGTAGCACCCATTAATAAAAAAAACACACGCTCACGCGCGCTCACGCGTACATGCACACATCTAATCAGTTACAGCAACAGTTTCTTCCTCTTTTAGGATAAACGTTTTACATACATGAATAAAAGCTGACTATTCTAAGCACCCCTGTACATAGTTTGTCTTAACCCTCTAACTTTTTCTGGACAGCTTTGTTTATTAAAGGAAGCTAAAAAAATAACAGACTTACTAGCTGAATCACCAGATGAATACATGTATATACACGGTATCTCACAAAAGTGAGTACACCCCTCACATTTTTGTAAATATTTTATTATATCTTTTCATGTGACAACACTGAAGAAATAACACATTGCTACAATGTAAAGTAGTGAGTGTACAGCTTGTATAACAGTGTAAATTTGCTGTCCCCTCAAAATAATGCAACACACAGCCATTAATGCCGAAACCACTGGCAACAAAAGTGAGTACACTCCTAAGTGAAAATTTCCAAATTGGGCCCAATTAGCCATTTTCCCTCCCCGGTGAGACTTGTAGTGTTACAAGGTGTCAAATGTGAATGGGGATCAGTTGTGTTAAATTTGGTGTTTTCGCTCTCACTTTCTCATACTGGTCACTGGAAGTTCAACATGGCACCTCATGGGAAAGAACTCTCTGAGGATTTATAAAAAAGAATTGTTGCTCTACGTAACGATGGCATAGGCTATAGGAAAATTGCCAAGACCCTGAAACTGAGCTGCAGCACGGTGGCCAAAACCATACAGTGGATTAACAGGACATGCTCTACTCAGAACAGGCTGTCAGCATTGCTGCAGAGGTTGAAGGGGTGGGGGGTCAGCCTGTCAGTGCTCAGACCATATGCCGCACTTTGATTTAAATTGATCTGCATGGCTGTTGTCCCAGAAAGAAGCCTCTTCTAATGATGATGCACAAGAAAGCCTGCAAACAGTTTGCTGAAAACAAGCAGACCAAGGACATGGAAACATGTCCTGTGGTCTGATGAGACCAAGATAAAATTATCTGGTTCAGATGGTATCAAGCGTCTGTGGCGGCAACCAGGTGAGGAGTACAAAGACAAGTGTGTCTTGCCTACAGTCAAGCATGCTGGTGGGAGTGTCATGGTCTGGGGCTGCATGAGTGGTGCGGGCACTGGGAAACTACAGTTTCTTAAGCAAACAATGTATGCCAACATGTACTGTGACATACTGAAGCAGAGCATGATCCCCTCCCTTCGGAGACTGGGCCGCAGGGCAGTATTCCAGTATGATAACGACCCCAAACACACCTCCAAGGCGACCACTGCCATGCTAAAGAAGCTGAGGGTAAAGGTGATGGACTGGACAAGCATTTCTCTAGACCTAAATCCTATTGAGCATCTGTGGGGCATCCTGAAACAGATGGTGGAGGGTTAAGGCAGTGCTGGAAAATATTGGTGGCTACACAAATTATTGACACTTTGGGACCAATTTGGACATTTTCACTTAGGGGTTTACTCACTTTTGTTGCCAGCAGTTTAGGTATTAATGGCTGTGTGTTGAGTTATTTTGAGGGGACATCAGATTTACACTGTTATACAAGCCGTACACTCACTACATTGTAGAAAAGTGTCATTTCTTCAGTGTTGTCACATGAAAAGATATAATATATTTATTTTTTTTACAAGAAGTCCCATCATGCCTCTGCCTGGGTGTAATGCTTGTGGCTGTCAGAGTCTTGCTATGCCTCATGGGATTTGTAGTTCTACAACAGCTGGAGGTCCGCTAATTGCATATCCTTGCTATATATATATATAGGGTAAAAAAGCCTAAAAGTAGAAAACAAATGCAGTCACCACAATTGGTAAGCTACAATATAATACATTTATATTTTTGGGTTTAATACAGCTTTGTTTTTAGGTTAACGTATGTATTTGTCCTTTGCCTTATTAATTAATCCTCTGGTGTAATTAACAGGTAATTACTGGTGACTATCTGGAAGATTAAGACTTTGTCTACGCAATGAAATTATAAAATATAAAAAAGAATTATGCATATATAACACTTTATAAAGTTGAAGCTATAATAATACTGTATAGGATACAAAAACATATTTTTTGCATGTGAAAATAACTAGAGACAGTAAATCCACTTTTAAACAAACATCCGTGTAAACGTTTTTGGTTATCTGCGTATTTCTGGTACAAAACAACCATATTCCATATAATTTACACGCTGAATAAAACAAGCAAATGACTAAGTGAGGCACTTGGAAGGCCAGGAAAGATTATTTTCCAAATAAACAGACATTGTAACTGAATTAGATGCTCAGTGTTCTGTATGATTCATCTGATTCAGAAAACCCTAATAATTAATACTGCATTTCTAACTGTCTACAGACAATAAAAGTACTTGCAATTGGGAACAAAATGTTACAATCCTTTTTCTTTGGAAAGATAAAAACCATTCTGTGGTATGTCTTACCTCTGAACTCTGTAGCTTTCTATGCTCTGTCAGCTCAGTGAAAAACAACCCCAGAAATCAATATTCTAACAGGTTCCAGCTGCCAGGACTGTGCAGAGCTGCTATCCGTACCAAGGTGGTATTCATTAGAGGCGAATGTTATGTTCAAACCTCATACCCCTGCTTTGTTTTAAAGAGCTGTGACTGTGAGTCATAATAGAAGGCTGAGATTCAGTGACCTAGGACTCTGGGAGGTGTAGTCTGGAGCCACACTTAGTATAAGATCTATTATGGGAAGGAGGGGAGTGGAGCAAGTTACAAGAGTAGAAGACAAGCTGCAACTGACCTTTGCTGAAAAAACTAAAGACAATCTAACAGAGTGCAGTTTATGCTTATTCCACGATATATATGCTTTATTAAAGGGGAACAAAATCCATAGATTTAGCGGTTTCCCCAAGCAGTTACATTCAAAGCATGCTGTGATAGATAACCATCACAGTTGCTTGTGATTTCATCCAAACTGTCAAGCCATCCAATTGCTGGTGTCATAATTGACTATTTGTGCTGTACCATGGCAGCTGCACACCACACAGAGGCTATGATAGCAGCTTCCTTGGCTGCAAAAGATAGAGGGCTTTAAAGGGGTTGTAAACCTTCAAGGTTTTTCCCCTTAATGTATTCTATGCATTCCGGTAAAAAACCTTCTGCAGTGCAGCAGCCCCCCTTTTACTTACCTGAACCCAATCCTTCCAGTGATAGGGACGAGCACAGAAGCTGTCTGGGGTCCTCATTGGATAGATCGATAGCAGCAGGAGCCATTGGCTCTCACTGCTGTCAATCAAATCCAGTGACACAGGAGCTAGGGGATGGGGCCGAGTCCTGTTGTCTGTGTCAATGAACCCAGCAGCAGGACTCGGGAGTGCGCCCCCACGAGTACCCTCATGGAAAGTGTCTATCTGTGGGGGCACTCAAGAAGAGGAGTCGCAGAGGGACCCCAGAAGAGGAGGATCAGGGGCCGCTCTGTGCAAAACCCTTGCACAGAGGAGGTACAGTATATACTCAAGTATAAGCTGAGTTTTTCAGCAAATTTTTTTGTTTTGAAAATGCCCCCCTCGGCTTATACTCGAGTCACCTTTTTGCGCCTGATCTCCTGGAATTTGGGGACCCAGTACCGGCCGGCCGTAGGTCCTCTGGACCCCAAACTTGGTACACATGTAGCTCCACTCTTCCTCTACAAGTGTGCAACGTTTTTTGTCCGGTGGACCTGCGGCCGGGGAGCACCTATTTTTTATAGCCGGCCACCCCTTCCACAGACTCCCATGTTAAACATCAGTCTAGTCATGGACACAGTGAGGCATGGGCATAGTGAGGCATGGACACAGTGAGGCATGCACATGGACACAGTGAGGCAAAGTGAGGCACAGTGAGGCATGCAGATGGGCACTCTAGGCTTATACTCGAGACAATAAGTTTTCCCATTTTTTGTGGTAAAATTAGGTGTCTCGGCTTATATTCGGGTCGGCTTATACTCGAGTATATACGGTAAGTATGACTTGTTTGTTATTTAAAAAAAAAAACCTTTACAACCCCTTTCAGTTCGAGTAAGTAAGCAGAGCAGGGATAAAGTGTTGTCAGGGCCGGCCTTTGGGGTGTGCGAGCTGTGTGCCCGCACAGGGCGCCATAGGTAACAGGGGCACCTGGACAGTCTTTTGGGTTTTGACACATGTGCCCTGTGGCCAGTAGCACCCGGATCTCTGTCTCCGGACAATACATTTAGACGGGTGGCACGCATGATCCCGTACTGTACTCGCTATCGCTGTTACAGTGGGTGCCCTGTGATTTGCCGAACGGGCGCCCTGTGATTGGCCGAACGGGCCATGTGCGATGTGCGGGGCGGGCCGGGAAGCAGACATGGGGGGTCTGTGAATGACCCTGCAGAGCTGGTGCTGGTCATGTGTGGAGGCGGGGGCGGGGCTGCACTGTGGATTCCATAATCGTGCCTGCTTGCTCCCGGAGTCCTGCCTCCCGATGTGTGTCTCCTGAGGGCTCATCTGCTCGGTCAGCTTACCCCCCTCCTCTGTTTCACCCCCTCCTCTGTGACAACCCCTCTTCTGTGTCACCCCCCTCTTCTGTGTCAGCTTACCCCCCCTCTTCTGTGTCAGCTTACCCCCCCTCTTCTGTGTCACCCCCCTCATCTGTGTCACCCCCCCTCCTCTATGTCAGCTTACCCCCTTCTCTGTGTCACCCCCTCTTCTGTGTCAGCTTACCTCCCCTCTTCTGTGTCAGCTTACCCCCCCTCCTCTGTCACCCCCCCTCCTCTGTGTCAGCTTACCCCCCTTATCTGTGTCACCCCCCCTTCTCTGTGTCACCCCATCCCCCCCTCTGTGTCACCCCCCTCCTCTGTGTCAGCTTAACCCCCCTCCTCTGTGTCGGCGATCTCCTGCTGTGTCAAGGAGCTGGATTTGAATTGCCTGAGTGGGGCGGCCACAGTAACAAAGTCCTACCTCCTATGATACAAGTCACACTGATTAAATTTCCCAGCATTGGATCAGTGTGCTGTCTATAGCCCCATACACACGGTCACACTTTTTGCCAACAAACTTCAAAATCTGCAAGTTTTCAAATTTGTCCGACTGTGTGTACGCTCCATCTGACCAACTTTTTCGGGTTTCATCCGACAAAAAGTTGGGTCTGCAAACGGACAAACTTTTCGGCAACAACAGTCCGATGGTGCCTTGTCTGACCGTGTGTACAGCAAGCCATCTGACTTTTGTACAAAGTGCAAATACGCATGCTCAGAACCAATGTTAAAATAAACCAACAATAGCAGAAGTTAACCAAAGGGTGGCGGTAAAGAGCAGAAAAACCATGTGATGTTTAGAAAAGTTTGCAGAAAAGTCTGAGCGTGTGTATGCTATGGGTGTGACCGGACAACTCCCTTCGGACAAAAATCCAAGGGAAAGTTTGTTGGATGTCTGACCATGTGTACGAGGCTTAACACAGGATGTGAGACATTGTTACAGGTGTTGCGGAACAATTCAGCTCTGTGACACAGAGGGAGATCGCCGCTCTACGTGAAAAGGAGAGGAGGCTGGAGGGGAGGACTCTGGGGTGCACCAGGATGAAACCCCACAATGTGTGGCACCTGGGGACTCAGGGAGGACTGCCCCCCTTTTGACCAATCGCAAAAAAACACAAATTTCGCCTGATATGTTTCCTAGACCGAAATTTCGGTGCACCTCTAGAAACAGTAAATGGAATTGCAGTTAGATGTTCATGATCCAAAGTTCACATGTCCTTTCATTTTGGGAAAACAAATATGTGAATCATGTGTAGCTGTGAAAAATGCCGTGGCTAATGGAACACATGAGAATATATAAATATACATTGTAAGTAGTCCACTAAGAGTTACAGTAAGGTAAGATAAAAGAAGCTGCTAGGAAAGAATGCAAAACATTCTAAGCCACACCACATGGTGAAACTCTCAGGCACTGGCAAATTTGCAGTGTTAACTAATTGTCCCCTGCTGCCTCTTAAATAGTGAGTACAGTTAGAGATTCATTATGACTATGTTCTCTAGGGACACCCAGTGCAGTAAATTTAAAATATTGATTAGAGACTGGAATACATGGAGCAGGTTAAAAATCTTAAACAAAAAGTTCCACTACAAGTTAATGGCATAATGTGCTAGTATGCACTGCTTACTAGCACAATTTGAAAGACTTACCTGTGAAACAGATCCTTTCAGTGGCACATTGTCACCATTGACAGAACTTCCATCTTTACCCATTCTTGCTTGATTTTTTAGGATAATAACTTATTGTTTTTCTCTGTGTAGCGGGGTATCGCCCTTCTGATGTGATACAAAAGGCTACCATTGCTGATCGTGAAGGATCTCAGCTTTCTCTTGTGGCCGAGTTGGGTTAGAGCCACCTGTTGTTTACATTTCATTCTGGTACTGCAGTGGATTTTGGGGAATTAAGTTCAGAAGGAGAAGAGACTCCATTTGCCCTGGCCTGTAGTGAACTACATTACCCAGAGAGCAGCTGTGCATCCCCAAGATGCTTTGCCTTCCGCACCGCCAGCTGGGGAAGGTAATTTAAGGGAGAGGACATGTTTGGCGGGCTCTCTCTGGACCGCCTCTTCAACCCAGGAGTACACTGCCAGGAGTGTCTCCACAGGGAGTAGGCCGCAGTTGAGGCCTACATACGCCTGGGCGGAGCGGCTTAGAGAAGAAGAAACAGAGTTCTGCTGGAGTCATTGGACGAGATCCCAGTAACCCTGCGACCTGTCTGAGGACCGGAGACTGCTGACGGACGGACGGTGTGCCGTAGAAGGACAAGGCCTGAACCGGTTGGGTGAGACGGGCACTTGTCTGAAAGTACTGATTGTCTTGCGGAAGGGCGGATCATTGATATCCATCTTTGCGGTTTGACTATTCAGGAAACTTTTAACAGTTTACTATTACCCAGTTGTTTTGTGTTGCGCACCAACGCATGCCAACGCACAAGTGCACAAACTATTAGCAGGAGACTGTATTGAAGTTTGGCCTGGGACGCCAGGCAATCCTGATTAGCTATAGTACTATCTATTTAGAGTTGTATATTCACTATATTCATTGCATTGCTCATTGACCGAGTAATCAGTTCTATTACTGTATATAGTATTGTAGAGAGGCAGAGAGCTGGGTGAGGTTTGGCAGGAGGGCCTTTCGATGTATGTGTATGTTGAGGGGGTCCCTCATGTGTCACCATATCTTTTGAATTATATGTATTTCATGCTTTGCTGAGCACCCAGGCCCATTTCGTCTTAGATATGTGTCAACTACTGGATCATAAACACATTAGGAAGCCAATCAGAATTCATTGTGCAGTGGTCTAGCTTCAGCATAGTGTATTCTGATTGGTGGCTGCAGGATACTACATACAACACTCAGGGCCGGCCTTAGGTGTTCAGGCGCCCTTTGCAAGCTAATCCTGTGGCGCCCCCCCCCCCCCCCCGGCTACACACTGACCGCTACACAATACACACTGAACGCTACACAATACACTACCCACAGACCACTACACAATAAACTACCCACAGACCACTACACAATACACACTGACCGCTACACAATACACACTGACACGACAGCATTGGTGCATTTTACTATAGAGGCATTGGTGGACTACAAGGTCCAGCATTTTACTTTAGGAGGCATTGGTGGACTAAAAGGCCCAACATTTTACTATAGGGGCATTGGTGGACTACAATGCCCAGCATTTTACTATATGGGCATTGGTGGACTACAAGGCCCAGCATTTTACTATAGGGGGCATTGGTGGACTACAAGTCCCAGCATTTTACTATACAAAAAAAAGTTTTTTTTGGGGACTTTAAATGAGATGCGTTTTTAAACAAACAGTAGTATAAGTAAAATAGTAAACGTTTATAACCAGGCTCATACTTACCACCCAAACAGCAAGCCAAATTCAACTGTCTAACGGTATATGTTAAAAGTAGAGGATTGGTTGCACGCATTTGCAAGTACATGAGTAAGCTGCAGAGCCAGCGACAAGGCTCTCTGCGATCTGCAGTCCTAACTAAACTTTTAAAGTCTCCTCAATGGACGCATGTAAAGACTGATGGGTAGATGGAGGACAGGTGACTAGGGGTGTGTCCCCGCCTCCACCTATGCTTGGTATTGTGTACTTGCACCTATGTGTACCCATGTACTTGCAAATGCGTGCAACCAATCCTCTGCTTTTAACATATACAGTTAGACAGTTGAATTTGGCTTGCCGTTTGGGTGGTAAGTATGAGCCTGGTTATAAACGTTTACTATTTTACTTATACTACTGTTTGTTTAAAAACACATCTCATTTAAAGTCCCAAAACCCCCCTTTTTTTTGTATCCAATAGGGATGGAGGCATGTGTTTTTCATACGCCTCATTTAAAGTCCCAACCCCAGTTTTCTTTGCAGCATTTTACTATAGAAGGCATTGGTGGACTACAATGCCCAGCATTTTAGTCCCACCAATGCCTCCTATAGTAAAATGCTGGGCCTTGTAGTCCACCAATGCCCTTATAATAAAATGCTGGGCCTTGTAGTCCACCAATGCCTCCTATAGTAAAATACTGCACCAATGCCTTGTAGTCCACCAATGCCTCCTATAGTAAAAGCCCCAGCATTTTACTATGGAGGCATAACACGTTACACAATGACTTTCTGTCTGCTCCCTCCCTCTCCCCAGACCAATACCTACTCCCCGTGCCAGCAGCAAAAACTCACGAGGCAGACGAGTCTCTCACCTTTTTTTTTCTTCCTACTGCCGACGCCTGTCACACTGCATGCCCGGGCCGCCCAAACAGGGACATGTTCATGGATCAAATTCCGCTGGAGAGCCTGAGGAGAAGGAGGCGGAGAATACCGCGAGCGTACAGTCATACACAGCTCGCAGCAAAGGCCAGCCCCGCTCCCCGCGATTGAGGATAGGCCAGGCCCGCCCGCCGCACATGACCACTTGATCCAATCACAGGGTGCCAGGGGCGGGTGGGAGAGAGGAGGGGGTGAGAGAGAGGGGGTGGGGTGAGTTGGAGGGGGTGAGGATGAGAGAGAGAGAGGGGGGATTAGAGAAAGAGTGGTGGGTGGGAGAGAGGAGGTGAGCGAGGGGCTAAGTGAGAGAGTGAGAGTGAGGAAGGGGGGTAAGCTGACACAGAGGAGGGGGGGTGACACAGAGGAAGGGGGTGTAAGCTGACACAGAGGAAGGGGGGTAAGCTGACACAGAGGAGGGGGGGGGGGGGTGACACAGAGGAGGGGGTGACACAGAGGAAGGGGGTGACACAGAGGAGGGGGTAAGCTGACACAATATAATTTTTTTTAGTTTTCTTTAGGAAACTGCATGCTAAAAGTTTTATTGCTGAAAGCAGGCTTCTATTAAGCTTGCATGTGGCTGATCAAAAGCAATGCCAGTCATTTTAAGAGATAATTGCCTTGTAAAGTTTTATAAACCTTCAATCTCTGTTTCATATCAGTGTGGAAGTCAGAAAAGAAAGTTCAGATTCTGTAACATATTGTGTTATCTTTTGCTGATCCTCTGGATTGCACAACAGTAGCAAAAATTCCAAATCTTTTGGCAGGTAAAACAGTTCACATGCTGTATGTGGATTTTAATTTTACAACGTGTCTTATGTTCTGTAAATAATTTCAGCAGCACTGATTTTAAAACAATATCCTGCATGTCAGTTAGACTGAAGTTTCCGAATTAACAACATATGCATTACAGTATGGAGCTTCTAATGGTTTTGTATGGTTTGAAGGGAGCATGTTGTAAACAAAAATCTGCATTTAACGTGACCCTGTCACTTAAAAAAAAAACAGTTAGCAACTATATATATGTGAAGACACTTGAATTTATCTGGTAATACATAAAGCAGCTTTCATTACCCCCCCTCCCCCTCTAATGTCTGAAACTTGTGGCATTTTGACCAGACAAAGTTTTGGCACTATCTGGTAATGTGGGATAAATGCGGTGTACCTACTACTACCGTCTGCCTGCTACAAATTCCTATCTGTCTGTAAGGTAGCATCCCAATAGGAAAAAAATGGGAGGCCTGGAAGAAGAGACCAAACTCCTATACTACCCAGAATCATCACAGCTTTGCCAGTTCAGAACCTAAAGAAAGAGAAATTGTACTACATTGCAAAGAACTATACATACAGTCAATCAACGCTGTATCCTGGCCTAGGCCAACAAGTCCCAGGCCTAGGGCAGCACTTTGCCGTGGTGCAGCATGGAAAGAGTCCCCGCCGGCTTGCGCTACACTTTTAGTGTAGCGCCAGTCTTATGGGGCGGTGCTTCTAATTTTGACTGTCCTATCATCCTGGACCACAACCCTTCCTCACTGTGCTATGTATTTTCTGCAGCACCATTGGCATGGTTATATCTTCTTAGTCCTCTCCATAAAATTATCAGAAATTTGTGCCTAAAGTAGAACAATAGGCAACACTTTTTTTGGGGGATAGAGTAAGGTAAGGTTATAGCCCCGGTCAGTTTATTTTTTTCCATCCCTGTCCCATTGCAGAGATTTCCCTTCACTTCCTGCCCCATAGCAGAAACAGGAAGTGAGAGGAAATCTATGCGAATTAAGGGACTCTATTGCCCCCCCCCCCAGGCTCTCAGAACTAGTGTCCCCACTCAAAATTTTCAGGGCAGGTCTTAAACAGCAAGGGGTGTGGCCTTGACAGCAATGGGTTGGTCATATTTAAATTAGGGGGTGCACAAGTTCAGTCAGGCCTAGGGCCACACAAAACCTAAATACACTACTGCATACAGTTCCTTAAAAAAGTATTAATATTGCTTGGAATTTTCCACATTTTGTCATGTTACAACCAAACAATGTAAATGTATTTTATTGGAATTTTATGTGATGGACCAACACAACGTGGCACATAATTGTGAAGTGCAAGAAAAATGATAAATGGTTTTCAATTTAAAAAAAATATCTGAAAAATGTGATGTGCATTTGTATTCAGACTCCTAACTTAAATCTGGTGCAACCAATTGCCTTCAGAAGTCACCCAATTAGTAAATAGAGTGCATCTGTAATTTAAGTTCAGTATAAGCTATACAGATATAAATAGGGGAAGAGCAGCTGAAAGGGGGCTGTCGCTTAATCCATTTATGGGAACTAGAGAGGAGATTTTGTTGCTATGGGATTGAACTTTCCCTTAACGTTCTTCCCTTGGCAAGAACCTGGTCAGGATTCCCAGGATATAAATATTATGGACTTTATAGACTTTCTACAAGCCTTGGGTTGGGCTGTCATTACCTGTGACCAGGGCTGGACTGGGACCCCTGTGATCACTCATGGCCATCAGTCATCTCGACCGCCGGTTACGAGCATCAGCTGTGCAGCAGGCATGCGCTCGTCCACTATCCTGCTTAAAGGGACCAACATACAGCTTAGACGTTCTTCGGGAACAAGCTGACCTGCCAAAGTATAATGATGGCGGCTGGTCGGCAAGCGGTTAAAGTGCAAAAAGAGTGCAAATTTTTTTGCAAATTAGTCTCTTCGAATGTGCAGAGAAAAAAAAATTGTGCAAAATATGCGATCAAAGCATTACGAGTAAAGTGTCCCAGTGCAAGAAAAAACCTCTAGTAGTGTGATCCCACTTGCTTCCACCTTTCACATGTGGGCTCTCTTGCACTGGGACACTTTACTCTTATTGCTTTGATCGCATATTTTGCACAATTTTTTTTCTCTGCACATTCGAAGAGACTAATTTGAATTTTTTTCGCACTTTGGACATAGTTTGGATATAAAAGTTTTAATTATAAGCATGGTTTATATATGATTGTTTTGCTGAAAATATTTTTATGCACTTATTTTTTTGCACATTTCAATATTAATTGACACTTTTGATGAACTTTTAGCTACGTTGGATTTTGCATATTGTTTGAATCATTATTTGCACCGAATGGATTTTTGATGTTATTTTAGTTAGTGCCACATCCATTGCTATATATTCAATGGCCGTGCCGGCCCGTTAGGTTACCTGGATGGGTTCCTGCAGCACCACCATCCTCAGACCTCCCTCATCTGCTCCGGGGACCTCTCTGCAGGTCAGCTGCTCTCAGGATGTCACATGGTCGGCTCCAGCTCATTTAAACAGCGACCAATATCACGGGAGCCGCTGGAGATAGCCGAGTTTTGCTGGACGAAGCTGAAGAGCTGCCAGAGAAGAGGGGGCAGGGAAAGTCAAACAGTGACAGAAAAGGACGAGTGCGGGCTAGAGATGGCCGAAGATATGTGCAGTGTTCGGAAAGAGCCGAGCGGGGGGCGTAAAGAGCCGAAGTGCGCCGCACTGCATCTGGAAGCTAGATACCTAGCCATGGGCAGTACAGCGGTGCTCAAATTAATGGCTGTGGAAGTTACGTAGCCAATAATTTGAAGGCTGTCACTAAAACCAGCCCACTGAGCACCGGGAAACTCCCGGTAGTCCCGATGGCCAGTACATGCCTGCCAGTTACTACAGTACTAGTGTCAAAGTTCATTATTGCAGCCAGTCGGGCAGCTGAGGTGACTTGGTGTAGGTGACGGAGGTCCCAGGTAGCAAAGGGGAGCCTGTGTGCATGGGTTTCTTCCCTATCGATTGGTGCCCCAACTTGAGTCCAATGGCTATACAGGGCATCCAAGGGACCTGGCCTGGGAGTCATGTAAAGTGGAATAAGGCCACAGAGATCAGAAGTACAGATAACTCATGGTACAGAGCTTCCTGGGATACAAATCTAAGAAAGAGTAAAAAGAGTCCAACATGCATGTCAGTGTCTCGGGGATGAGGTGAAGGATTGCTTATCCCGGTAGAGCCCAGTGCATGCTCAGGGACATCGGCTCAGAAATGCTGCACAGAGGGGCAAGCATATTAACCGCTTCTCTACCGCCACACGGCAATATACTTCGGCAGAATGACACAACTTGGCAAATGTGCGTACCTGTATGTCCCTTTGAATTTGCTGCCTAGCGGACGCACCTGCCGCGTGCCTCGGGAGTGTGCCCGCGGGTCCCGCGAAATCGATGTTCACTGGCAGCCCGCGATTGTGGTGAGAAGAGGCAGGACGGGAAGATGCCTATGTAAGGCATTTCCCTGTTCAGCCTAGTGACATGACAGGGATCTACTGCTCCCTGTCATTGGGATCAGTAATCGCTGTCATGTCAGTGGTAGCCCATCCCCACCACAGTTCGAATCACTCCCTAGGACACACTTAACCCTTGATCGCCCCCTAGTGTTTAACCCCTTCCCTGCCAGTGTCATTTACACAGTAATCAGTGTATTTTTATACCACTGATCGCTGTATAAATGACAGTGGTCGCAAAATCGTGTCAAAAGTGTCCGATGTGTCTGCAATAATGTCGCAGTCACGATAAAAATAGCATTACTAGTTAATAAAAATGCCATAAATCTATCCCCTATTTTGTAGACACTATAACTTTTGCGCAAACCAATCAATATACGCTTATTGTGATTTTTTTTAGAAGAATACATATCGGCCTAAACTGAGGAAAAGGATTGTTTTATTTATTACAGCAAAAAGTACAAAATATTGTTTTTTTTTCTCCAAAATGGACTTCTTTAGTTTATAGCGCAAAAAATAAAAACTGCAGAGGTGATCAAATACCACAAAAAGAAAGCTCTAAAAAGGACGTCAATTTTGTTTTGGTGCAACGTCGCACGACCCTGCAATTGTCAGCTAAATCGGCGCAGTGCCATATCGCAAAAAGTGCTTTGGTCAGGAAGGGGGTAAATTCTTCCTGGAGCTGAAGTGGTTAATGAAATAACTCTCTCCTCTAAGTAACAGGATCCAATAGTTATTAAATGTCTTCAGGGGGGGTGTCATTAATTACAGGGAGTGCAGCCTTAGTACCATACTTTTAGGCATATACTGTACCTCCAGCCGCCTCTGGGGGCATAAACATCCACCTCTCCAGGTCCCTACATAAACAGTGCCCACAAACTTGTTAAAAAGATCATTCTACACCTATTTTGCATTATAATGTGTGGTTTTTTTTTGAACGTTGTGTATGTATATGACCTTCAATTTTGATGTACTTTATTGCTTATTTGTAAGTTATTCCAGGGTGGTCATGATGATTGTTCTGTACTTCTCTCATACTGGTTGCATTTTTTGAAATTATACATATAACTATTCAGCCTTCCAGACTACAAGTCTTAAAGTAAATGTAAACCCGAATTTTTTTTTTTTATTTAGTTAAGACTTGTACCATTTATGCCTTGTATAAATGGTACAAATGGTAAAAATATAGAGACATATAGTGGATCACAAGAGGAATGTAAAAATGTTGTATAATTTATGACAATTGAAATGCAATGGATGCCAATTAGGCATATTTATGTATGAAATAAGAAAAACAAATAAATAAAAATGGATTTAAAAAAAAAAAAAATTTCTGATGAAAAAAGCCTAACAGAATTTTTTTCATCGGATATTCCGACCGTGTGTGAGCCCCATCGGACTTTTTTCTGTCGGAGTTTAGAAATAGAACATATTTTATTTTTTTTCGATGGAAAAAAAATCCTGTCGGATTCCGATGGTCTGTGTGGAACAAACCACACATTGGGCTTTCACATTGGGATTGCAGATGAGACTTCTTTTAGGCACTTTACAGTCGCTTTTTTTAACGCTGAGACCCCTTTCACACTGGGGCATTTTTCAGGCGCTTTAGTGTGAAAACACTTGGGCTTTCCCATTGGGAGATGCAGAGGCAGCTTCTTTCAGGCGCTTTACAATCGCTTTGAAAATTGCCCCAGTGTGAAAGGGGTCTGAGATTGGGAGTGCCAGTCAGGTTCTGCAAAATGCACATGTGCTGATAAAAGAACCTGCTGGCAGAATGAGAGAGTAGAAAATTATGTAATGATTTTACTGCTGATGCCTCTTTATCCAACCACAGGATGTGGGCAGGGAGGTGACCAAGCTGTACTGCCTAACCACAGCGACTAAAAGCAAAGACACCAGCCTGGCTGTACTGTCTGGCAGGTCTGTGTAAATCTCAAGACTGGCTCAACAAAGCTGAAGATTATTTGGTAGTCAATTTAGCTTCTATACAAAATTTGTATCTCAAACATTTATTTAGCCGCTTACCTGAAGTTTAGTTTCAACATTTATTGAGTAGCAGCATTTAAATTCCATTGACTTTGACACTCTGTTTAGAATATGCATAGCAAAGTCCTGGTGGATACAAACAGCCACAAATCCGTGTATTACATGTTTGTTGTGGTTTTATCCAGAAAGGCAAAGAATCATTTAAGTTGTTTTGTCCAAAATAAACAGCTTTAAAGATAACGAATTATGAAACATTTTATTACATCCTCCAAGACCTCCTGAGTGTTTATTTTGGAACACAGTTACATTTGGCAATGGCTGTTAGTCCTTCTGTCATCACTATCCGATAGAAGTGGAACTAAGCAGCCGTTCCATTAAATGTTTTTTTTGAATAAGAGCCCTTGTTTTTAATTTCTTTACTACATGGAATAAAATGTCTGGTAAAGGAGGAGTCCAATTGCAACAGAACAGCCAAGAACCTATAAGATTGTTCCCAACATCTCCAATATATGTTTACTGTATGATGAAAACTGCTATGGGATGATTATATAACATAGCCTTTTCTTCTAAACGAGGCATATCATGCTCAAGTCTATAGACCTGCCACAAAGCCAGTTGCGTTTTCATCAATAATTTCAAAGTTTTTTATAAGACATGTAGGATGCTAGGTAAATTACATTTTTGGCTTCTTCTGCAATCAAGGGAGCAATGATTGTTTGGCCTGGTCTGTTCAGGGCTTCACAGGCTGGGAGTTTGATTGCTTTCCCCGCCTCTTAAAGAAGCTTAGAGTGGGAGATTCAAAATAACCAGAGAGGAGGGGGGGCTGGAATGGTGTTAAATAGTCTGAAGCACAGGATAGCTGGGTTCTCTCTCCCCAGGAGGGTCCCAGAGCCTGAGGGGGCTACTGCCCTCATGCAGCCAATGGACTGTGCAGCTGTTCTAGAGGCATCAGGGGTGTAAGAAATGAGGGCCTGGATGGATCTGCTTAGAAGCTGATTGCAGGACACTACCCCAAGGGATCTGGTCTAGAAAAGGACTGTGTCACTCACTGGTCTATGTCTGGAGAAAGCTGAAAGGTACCAACAGTCTAGGGCAGTGGTCATCAACCCTGCCCTACAGGGCCCACTAACAGGCCAGGTTTTATGTATTACCATGGGGAGATGCAGTCTAGAATACTGCAATCACTGAGCAGCAAATGATATCATCTGTGATGTATTTCAGTTATCTTGCATACCTGGCCTGTTAGTGGGCCCTGTAGGGCAGGGTTGATGACCACTGGTCTAGGGGACTTGTAAGTAAAGACCCTAATTGATCCCTGTGACCATGCAGTGTTCTGGAAATCGCATTGGCTACTAGTACAAAAAACAGGCCTCATGGTCTTCAGCTGTTGTGTCTTATCCTGTTCAGAAATTGACCTTATGGTCTTCAGCTGTTGGGGTTTAGACTGCCTAACATTCATGTTTTCTCAAGGAGTAGATTGTTCTCTAATTGCTAAATGCTAATCACTTTGGAGTATCCCATACCTTAACTCCTCTCCTGTTTCTTTAAGCAATAAATCTTAAAAAGACATCCCCTCGATTGTGTTATTGGAGCCTGTGTGAATGGACTGGTGCTTGTAGTGGAAAGCAGCCTCTGTACTATTAGGGAAGAACCTACAGACATATCACAGTTATTAGAATTCAAAGTAGTAAATAGCTTAACCTCCCTGGCGGTATGATTCTTTCCAAAAAAACATGCTGAAAGCGGTACCATTATTTGCAAGGAAATTTGGCGTTTTATATTGTAGGTCTGTAATTTTTAGAAATAACTCACTTAAATCTGACCAAACAAGCTTCTAATAGGCATCCCGGGTATGACATTTTTTTAAAAACAAAATTATAAATTATAATATAATAAATAATTATAAATAATTATAACAAATAATAATATAATTATAATAAAAATTATTCAATAATGTAATCAAATTAAAATCACTGAAATTTGCTCAGTTGCAGAATTGTTGCTGTCATTATTTTTTTTTTTTTATGACGAATTTCCCCACAAATCGCTATCGCACAATTCTGCAAGTGATTATAATTTATTATCGCTGTTTTTTAGCTGATCTAAAACTATTTTTGACATAAAGGGACACTTTTGGTTGCTATGGACAATCTACAGTTTGCAGGGAGAAAGAAACGTTTTTATTATATAAAATGACATGCATGACACAGGACAGACCACTAGGGACAGGGGGGGTGTGTTTTTTTTACATACAGTACTGTAATCTATAAGAATACTGTATGTATAGTGTTTGTTTACGTTTTTGAATTTGGCGCCGTTCTCCGTCCCCGTGCGTCGTAACGTCGCAGGGAACGGAGATCGGCGTCACACGGAGGCACTATGTGAATCGAGCGAGGTCCCGCTCGCTCACACAGCGCGGTGGCATCGCTGGATCCAGGGACAAGGTAAGTAAAAAGTGCCTGTGGATCCAGCGAGGCAAGCCCGAGACTGACTCGGGGTTTCCGATCGTAGCAGGAAAATCTAACCCCGAGTCAGTCTCGGGAAGACCGCCAGGCAGGTTAAAGTAATCTCTGCCGTTTTAATTTTCCTTTTCACTGACAGAATCCATGGTGGAATAAAAATTTAATGATAGCTTAGGAAGTTCCACGCCAGTTTAATCTACTAAAGCTGCCCAGAAACTTCTATGCCAACTTCTGTTCCCACCACCTTAAGACAGGCTGCTTTAGTATGACTGTGTCCACCTGTCACCTTCATACAGTCTCTAGTGCTGCTCTAGCTTCTCCCTGTCTGCCGAACACTTATGCCCTGTACACACAATCGGATTTTCCCTTGGAATAACCTTGGATAAACAAATTCCGAATTGACATTAAACAAAATCCAAAACGAAACTAAATTAGTAGCAAAACGAATATATCCAAAACGAATCAAAATTTTCCATTATGCACATGTCTAATAGAAGGCTTGTACGTTGTAGACATATTTTGTAATATCTGTCAGTCTTGTATTGTATTTCTCAAATTGTAATAGTTTGTATGTGTAGCATTTTTGTTTAGTAAAAGCATGTTAATACACTACAGAGGTCTAAGCTTTTTGGGTTTACTGCAAGAACCCTAATAGAGGCAAAGCAAAGCAACTCCCTTATTGGTAAAGTGGGCTTCCAGATTCCGATAATCTCTTTGTCCGCAGACCCGCAAAACCACTAGGCCAGCATTTTGGCAAAGAGGCCCTTGTCCTCATTAAAATAAGGATAAGGTGTTTTGCTAGGTCGTGCTCCCTGGCTAGGTACCCCCTCCTTGTTGAGGATATGTAGCCCATTATCATTTAGGGGTCACGTTTAAATATCTAGGAATAAATAATACTCTGGACCCAGAGGAAGCCCTGAAAGCAAATATAGACCCAGTGGTAGAATATGTTAATAATAAATTGGGAATATGGCAAAATTTACCGTTGTGAATGGCAGGGAGAATACAGTTAATTAAATCTATTATACTGCAGAAGTGTCTATATGTGTTTGCGCATTCTGCGGTAAAGATACCAAAACACACATTTAAAAAATTAAACTCCCAGCTGACCAGGTTTATCTGGGCATATGGGAGATGTAAATTCAAATTTACAACGTTACAAAGACCTACAACTGCAGCAGGGTTGGCAATACCAGACTTATATTTATATTACTTGGCGTGGCAACTAAAACATTTAAGAACCTGGGTAACGCAGGAACAAGAAACGAGGGTGGAGGAATACTTGCTAAATAGAATAAAGGTAAGAGACCTATTGGTAGGACTAGAAATAATGGACTTGAAGAGGGTCGGAGTAAAAATTCACCTTCTAAAACTGGCTAGGTCAGTTTGGAAGGAGGCAAAAAATCTGACGGGATTCAAGGATATCCCACCAGAAACCGCCTTTTGGAATAATCCAACATTCGAGCAATTGGAGGTGTTTGAAGATAGTAAAGTTTGGAAATATATAATATAATAGTGTCATATAAGAACCTGTGTAAACAATATAACCTCCCGAGCAGTTCTATAGGTATTTACAGCTTAGACATTTACTACAGGTACAGTTTGGAAGAAAGGAACTAAAAATATCGAAATACCCTCTTAAGGCTCGTACACACGATAGGTTAAACTGATGAAAATGGTCTAAAGGACCGTTTTCATCAGTCCAAACCGATCGTGTGTAGGCCCCAAAGGTTATTTAACCTTAGGTTAAAAAAATGGCAACTTGCTTTAAAATGTAACCTATGAATGGTAACCGATAGGTCTAAACCGATCGTTGGTATGCAAAACCATCGGTTAAAAACCCGCGCATGCTCAGAATCAAGTCGACGCATGCTTGGAGGCATTGGACTTTGTTTTTTTCAGCACGTCGTTGTGTTTTACGTCACCGCGTTCAGTTATTTAACCTATGGTGTGTACGCACGATGGACCATCAGTCAGCTTCATAGGTTAACCTAGGACAACTGTCCTTCAGACCGTTTTCATCGGATGGACTGATCGTGTGTACGAGGCTTTATAGGCATCTTGAGATCACAAGGACCAAAGGGATTGACATCCAAATTATATTCGCACCTGTTACAGAGTAAAATAAGTGGAGAACCGGTGGGAGCAAGGGATAAATGGCAGGTAGTCATCCCAGATATGAGCGATCGGGATTGGGATGAAATCTGCTCTTCTCACCTGAAAGTATCCCCAGCAATGAATAATAGGATAATTCAATTAAATATAATACATCAGAAATACCTGGCTCCGAACAGACTGTACAGAATGGGGAGGATGCCTGCACCAAATTGCACAAGATGTGGGCAGGGGGGTGCGGACTTCCTCCACTTGATGTGGTACTGTGGGAGTACTATTGGCAACAGGTGGTCAGCAGATTAGAAAAAGTTATAACTGAACCTATTATGGCCACAGTGGAATTATGTTTGCTGGGGGTATTAAAAGAAGAAAGAAGGTGTAGACATACTAGGATATTTTACTATTACTGGCACGAAAACAAAAAGTAGAAAAATGGATCCAGCCAAAACCACCAACAATAAGTCAATTGGTGAGAGCTGTAAACCAAGTCATACCACACGAGAGAATAATGTATGAACAAAGGGGAAATGTGCAAAAATATGAAAATATTAAGGCAAAGTGGAATAGATGGTATTTAACAACGGATACAGGAATATCTGAAAATATAGCATAAAGTGAAAAGAATGGGGAAGGAAATAGTAACTGTAAGATGGATGAGTAGGAAGGAATGAGTAGAAAGAGATGAAATGAAAATAGAAATATATGTTAAACTATGTAACAAATGTAAAACTATGTAAATTAACTTGTAAGAAAAAATTGTAATAAAGAGTTTATAAAAAAATAAACAAAATAATAAAAATTTCATAAATCTATCCCCTATTTTGTAGACGCTATAACCTTTGCGCAAACCAATATACACTTATTGTGACTTTTTTTACCAAAAATAAATAGAAAAATAAATATCGGTCTAAATTGAGGATTCTTTTTTTTTTAAAAAAAACAAATTGGGATATTTATTATAGCAAAAAGTAAAAGATAGTGTTTTTTTTTTCAAAATTGGCGCTCTTCTTTTATTTATAGCACAAAAAATAAAAACCGCAGAGGTGATCAAATACCACCAAAAGAAAGCTCTATTTGTGGGGAAAAAAAGGACGTCAATTTTTTTGGGTACAGCGTCGCACGACCATACAATTGTCAGTTAAAGAGACACAGTGCCGTATCGCAAAAAATGGCCTGATCATTGAGCAGCCAAATCTTCCGGGAATTAAGTGGTTAAAAAATTGAAGAGCAAACCATGCACCTAGTTGAAAGAGATAGTTCACATAAAGTTCATGTGGAAATTATGACGACACAAGGTCAACCAGCAGAAAACAAATGTTGACTTTTTCGGTCTGTGTGTTAAAGGTACACTCCAGTCAGACATGACAATTTTGTATTTAACTGGTTAAGACCCGGACCATTATGCAGGTTAAGGACCTTGCCACTTTTTGCGATTTGGCACTGCGTCACTTTAACTGACAATTGCGCGGCCGTGCGACGTGGCTCCCAAACAAAATTGGCGTCCTTTTTTTCCCCACAAATAGAGCTTTCTTTTGGTGGCATTTGATCACCTCTGCGGTTTTTAGTTTTTGCGCTATAAACAAAAATAGAGCGACAATTTTGAAAAAAAATAATATTTTTTACTTTTTGCTGTAATAAATATCCCCCAAAAATATATTAAAAAACTATTTTTTTCCTCAGTTTAGGCCGATACGTATTTATCTACATATTTTTCGTAAAAAAATCGCAATAAGCGTTTATTGATTGGTTTGCGCAAAAGTTATAGTGTTTACAAAATAGGGGATAGTTTGATGGCATTTTTATTAATATTTTTTTTTACTAGTAATGGAAGCGATCAGCGATTTTTATTATGGCGGACACTTCGGACACTTTTGACACATTTTTGGGACCATTGGCATTTTTATAGCGATCAGTGCTATAAAAATGCATTGATTACTATAAAAATTACACTGGCAGGGAAGGGGTTAACACTAGGGGGCAAGGAAGGGCTTAAGTATGTTCCCTGGGTGTGTTCTAACTGAAGGGGGGGGGGTGGACTGACTTGGGGAAATGACTGATCGCTGTTCATACATTGTATGAACAGACGGTCAGGCATTTCTCCCCCTGACAGGACCGGGAGCTGCGTGTTTACACACACAGCTCCCGGTTCTCGCTCTGTAACGAGCGATCGCGTGTGCCCGGCGTTGATCGCGCCGGGCACGCGCACCCCTATTGGCTGCTCGGCAAGATGACGTATACATACATGATCTCGCCCAGCAGAGCCGACCTGCCGCCGTAAAACTGCGGCGGCTGGTCGGCAAGCGGTTATGTGGTTAAAGCAGCGTTCCAGTGATTTTTGTGTTTATTATTTGTCAGCAGCTACAAAAAACATAGGTGCTGACTTTTATTAAACTCACTCACCTGTCCCATGATCCAGTGATGCTGCGGCCCGAACCCTCGGCTCTCTCGCTCGCCTCTCCCCGGCATTGGCGTTACAAGTGTGGGCTTGCCGCTTCACAGTAGGGTGCGCACTGTGCATGCTCGAGACATGCGTCGCCTCCTTAGTGGCAGGGCAGTCTTCTGGGACCTGTGACGTTACCACCGTCAGTTTAAAAATTATAGTTAATCTATATGTAAAAAAATATACATTTTGTTCTATAAGTTGTCCTATTTAAAACGTCAGTAAAAATGTAGTTTCTAAGACAATGTTAACAAAGGTATTTGCAAATAAAAAATTATATTTGTTTCACTTTTGTGCATTTTCTTTATGTGACATTAAACAATTAACAAGCAAAATAAATGACATTTAAAATAAATAAATACATTGTTGCTAACTATGGGATGCTTTGACGGAATTTCTATTTCTACGTTGACATGATGCTGGTAGAAGTATACGGAGGGGTTCCCATTTCTCTCCCCTTCCCTACCCTTCCTTATCCTTCCCTATCCTTCCCAACCCCCCCTCCTTTTTCTTCCCTTCTTTCTTCCTCTCTTCCTCCCCTGTTCTTTATACTATACATCTTTCTCCCTGTGAGAATCATTCTTAAGATTATGGGTTAATGTGGCTTCCTGGGACAACCACCAGTTGGACCCTAGGGAGTCAAGAATATATCTCATTAGCTTTACTCTTATTTTATTTTTTATTTAAAACATTTTTTACCATTCAATGAATAATTTAACATCTGAAGAGGGGAAAGATACGGTAAAAAGGGGACATTGTGTTTTTCCTTGACTATTCTTATGTCATATGGCTATGTTAACGGGCTTTTCCGCTAACTGCATTTTGTGTTGGGTCTCTTTTTTTTCTATAGGTTTTATATTTACGATTATTTGTATGAGTACTATAATCTGACAGAGCTCGATTGTTATTTTAGTCTTTGTCACTTGTGCCTTATACAACATTGTTTATTTTCAAATAAAATATTGAAATATAAAATAAATATCAGTTACAATTTTTTTTTAGAAATTAAATAAATATGAAAAGTGTGCTTATTTACTGACAAAGGACACAGAAACAGGAGAAAATACACTTTTAGTGAAAAATCACACTTGATTTTTATAAATGAAGCATACAGTATTGACTAGTTTTTGGTTTAAATAATTCACCACTAATATTAACTTACTTGTATATTTCCAACAAATAAGAGGGAAATTTGCAAACAGTTTGTGTATACAAAAAATGTATAAGTTTTTATGCAAATGTGTTTCTGTGTTGCTAAACAGTATTAGCACAATTTCAAAATGTTGTATGCAATAATAGCTTTATCCAGTAGATGGCAGCATTAGGCAATTTCTTATCCATAGAGAGTAAATAGTCATAAAATGGTAGCATGTGCTATTGAAAAGAGCAGTGATGTGCATTAGCCAGTGGGGCTAATTTACTTAACCACTTCACCCCCTGAAGGATTTACTTACTTCCTGACCAGGCCATTTTTTGCAATATGGCACTGCATTATTTTAACTGACAATTGCGCAGGCCCCTAACCCAAACAAAATTGGTGACATTTTTCCCCCCACAAGCTTTCTTTTTGTGGTATTTGATCACCTCTGTGATTTTTAGTTCTTGCGCTATAAACAAAAAATACCGACAATTTTGAAGAAAAAAAAAATTTACTTTCTGCTATAGTGCATATCCAAAAAAAATATATAAAAAAAACTAATGTATTCATCAGTTTAGGCAAATATGTATTTTGCTACATATTTTTGGTAATAAGGGTATATTGATTGGTTTGCGCAAAAGTTTTAGCGTCTAGAAAATAGGAGAAAGATGTTTTTACTAGTAATGGCAACAATTTTTAGTGGGATTGTGACATTGCAACCGACAAATCTGACCCTAAGTGAAACTTTTTGGTTACCAGTGACACCAATACAGTGATCAGTGCTGCAAAAATGCACTGATCACTGTATAAATGACACTGACAGGGAAGATGTTAACACTAGTGGTGATCAAAGGGTTAAGTGTTCACTAGGGAGTTGCTTTCTAACTGTCAGGGAGATAGGTCGCTGTTCCTGACCACTAGGAACAGCTGCTCTCTCTCCTCCCCTGTCAGAACTGGGATCTGCCTTGTTTACAAAGGCAGATCCCCGTTCTGCCTCTCTTTCCCATGACCGGCGACTAACGTGCTCCTGAAAAAGCCAGTGCATGAACCGACGTACTAGTATGTTGATTTGCGTAGCCGAGCAACTGGTTAAAGTGATCGGCAACTGGTTAAAGTGATTTTAATGGTATTTGTTTTAAATTAACAAATATGTAATATTTTGTGCAAAGGCTTTGCACAGAGCACCCCTGATCCTCCTCTTCTGGGGTCCCCAGCTGACGCTCCTGGCGTTTATTTAATCCAGTTCAACCCAACATCATGGTTAGCAAATTTATTTTAGCTACATACCTTGGTTTTCAAAATGTTTGAGGATCTAAAGTTAGGTAAAAATGTAATAAATTACACTTCTAAAAGCTTTTTCCACTGTCAAGTTCCCTCTAAAGGCCAACTCTAATATCTAGGTAATAAGGCAAATTGCTCAGTTCCCACTTTGTGGCTGAGGGGTTAGGCTTTGGAGTGCAGCAACATGGACACTAACAGGCTCTAATATGCATATAGCAAAAAGTATAGAAGACATAATACACCACAAAGTCTAACAGCCATAACGGTAAGAGCCGCCTGCACTGATGGTTGAGCTCCTTCCTACCTGCAGACAACGTTGCTGTATTTGTGCTTGAACCCAAATAACTGAATTACTGTGGAATAGGAAATTCAGAAAGTGCGTTAATACTTTAACTTTTTTGTACCCCATTATAATCATGGTGAAACAAGATGGCACTTCCCACTATAGGAAAAACAAGTGATGCCCAACACATCAGCTATTTAGGTTGATAAATCCATAGCTGAAGGAAAGCTAGTATGTGGGCCCTCCTGCCCAAGCTTATACTAGCGGCTATGACCTATTAGACTGCTTTATTGGGAGGGAGGCCACATTTCTAATGGCACACCTCTTGAAGCATATAAGGATGGTAACAGCAAGGTGGCAGGTCTGCAGGCTTGCTGTTATACAGACACAGGAATACTGGCCTGGTATGCTGGGCTTTTAAATGTTGTAAGGGAATGGCATGCCATTTCTTTCTTTAACATTGAACCCCAGGTGGAAGTAAGGACACCTGTAGCGCCTTCCTAGCATAGGATGCTAGGTTAATTTAGTTTATGGCTCCTTATGTAATCAAAGGAGCAGTGATTTCTTGATTTGGTCTGTTCAGGGTTTCAGAGGCTGGGAGTTTGATTGCTTCCCCCTGCCTTTAGAAAAGTTTTTAGAGCTTAGTGAGGGATAATTCAAATAACTAGCCTGAATATGATCAGGGCCTATCCAATCCCTGGGGAGGTGTGCCCGGATAGTGGCTGGGTATAAGCTGACAAATAGTCTGGAGAGATGGTCTATTCCACCAGCTAGGAGAGTTCCAAACCTCAGGGGGTTATTGACCCTGAGGCAGCCTATGGACTGTGTTGATGCTCTGTGAGGTCTCAGTGGTGGCAGAGATGGGACTTGGAAGTTGCTTGAAACTGACTGCAGTACAGCACCAAAGGTAGCTGTCCTGGGGGCTTGTAAGTAATTACCCTGAATGGATTCCTAGTGACTATATGCTTTTGAGTTATAAGCGCCAAAGGTTGCTTGGACTGTGAGAGCTCTAATAGGGTCTCAGATACTGGCTACCCCCCATGCTCAACAATGTCCTGCACTGAGAGACTGAGAGTACCCTCTTGTACTGTGCATCGTTCCTGAGATCACACTGGGTACCAATAGCTGTGTAGAGGTGCAGAGTAACCAGATGCCTTAGAGCAGTGGTTCTCGACCTTGTCCTCAAGTACCCCCAACAGGCCATGTTTTGGGAGTTTCTCTTAGATAAAATAGCTGTCCAAAATACCAAGCACATGTGCAAAAAAAAAGGAAAACCTGCCAACATGGCCTGTTGGGGTACTTGAGGACAGGGTTGATAACCACTGCCTTAGACTGTCCAATATACACATTAGCTTGACCCCTTCGCATCTAAGGCCCCGTACACACGACCGAACATGTCCGCTAAAAAAGGGTCCGACGGACCAGTTTCAGCAGACATGTTCGGTCGTGTGTATGGCCGACCGGACAGTTTCCAGCAGACAAATGTTTCTTAGCATGCAAAGAAACATGTCCGCTGGAAGCCTGTCCGTCGGACATGTTCGGTCGTCTGTACAGACTCACCGGACATGTCCGATCGGCCGAAAGCCCTGGCATGCGTCAAAGTGATTCGACGCATGCGTGGAAGCATTGACCTTCCAGGGCGCGCACGTCGCCGCGGCCACGTCACCGCGTATCGTGTCCGCGTGGATTTCTGTCTGATGGTGTGTACAACCATCAGACAGAAATCCGGCAGCCGACGCAGCAGACATGTCCACTGAAAACGGTCCGTTTTCAGCGGACAGATCCGCTGGTGTGTACAAGGCCTTAGGGTAAAACAAATCTTAATGCCTAAGCAGAATTTTTAAACTTTGACATGTGTTAGTAAAACTGTACATATTATCAGAACTACTTTGTGCATCCAGTTGGATTATACCATGCTTTTTTAGGACAAATTTGGCTTTCATTTGGTGGTAAATGGCAATGGATATCTCCTAAATCCACTAATATCTATTCCCAGTCATGGTCTCCTAAAAGGAAACACGTTGGATCGGAGCTAGCCCACCAATTCCATCTGTACCAACTGTTATTTGCTCAGTCTCATCTTTGTGAATGTAAGTTCTTTCATTTTTTATTCATTAAATAAGTTTTACATACAGTAATGCACTATGAGCCTCTTCCTTTGCCCTATACATTGCCCAATGTGCCCTTTGGAAACAAGGAGCGACTCAAGCCTGATTCCATGCTCTGAAGCTGGCTAGTCATTCGCCCTACAGAGAGGATCCACACATGTTTATATAATCTCTTGGTGGGATCAATCTTTCTGGTAAGCAGCTTACATTACATATTCAGCACGGTGGTGACAGCTTCTCCATGTGGGATTCGTTGATTCTTAGCACGATCATCCATTCAGAACTGCATGTGGGAAGCTGGATATATAGACTTTCACATATTGTTCATTTGTCCTTTTTGTCTTTCATTTTTTCTTTTTCTATTTTATTTATTTTTGTGAGCATATGAACTGTGAAACATTGAAGAAAATATAAGAACCAATAGGTTCCAAACCTGTGCAAATCAATGACCAAAAAAACAAACAAACTACAAGAAAGAGTTGCATGTTGTAAAGTGTAAAAAACACATATGACGCAAAAAGAAACAAAGAAACCACGCTCTTAAATCATAAGATACATAGTGAATAAACAATAGTGAATAAATATATAAATAAACCCATCTTCATTCAAATGATAAAAAAAATTAATTGTGAAGTCCATATATAGATCCCACGCATAACATCCTCACTGGGAAATATAGGAAAGGTTCCTCTCCACCCGCATGCAGACACACTATGCACTCACCAGACTAAGGGCTCTTTTACACGGGGAGACCGTTCAGGTCCGCCTGCCAGTTTTTTAGGAGGACCTGAACGGGCCGACATGTCGGTGACATGCCCGCTGACATCCGATCCGCTCCAATCTGCCAAAGTGTGACGGAGGAAAAACCTACTTTTCCATCCGGTCCGTGAGACGGTCCGTGTTCATCTGATCCCTCCATAGGGGAGAGCGGAGAAAAGACAGGGCGGTCCCTGCACAGTGTGCGGGGACCGCCCTGTCATCCGCTGGCTCAGCGGGGATCAACGGAGCGATCCCCGCTGAGCAAGTGGAGGTTCACGGGGTGGATCATTACTTATCCGCCCCGTGTGAAAAGGGCCTTAATTGACCCCTATTACAGGGAGTCAAATTAAGCATATGGGAAAATCCAAGATGTCATACATGAGGTCACAGGAATGAATCCAAACCACTGCTGTCATCCATTCAATATGTATGTAGATAGCGTATTCAAAGCTCCAGTTTTACCATATAGAGAAGGAGAGGAAAGAACGCTTTCATTGTGCAGTAATTCAAATAGTTTATTAAAAAAAAAAAGGTTGTATTGCACTTACATCAAAGAAGACAGGGATCAGCATGTATTGTATAGGAATCGCCGGTTAGCGCTCTGCCTGCGTTCCAGCTGACCGAACATGACATATCTCAAACACCACCCAATGCAGTTTCGTCAGCCTACATCTGATGTCTTCAGGAGTTAAACCTTTTCTGAATTTTACAAACACACTTCTGTATTTTCCTACAAGATTCAGCATGGAATTGTTCTTTTTATTTTGTACCCCCCTGGCTTTCTCGATCACAAAGCACTGAAACAACTAGGTGGCGATATTGCCTAATTCCTGATATTAAAGTGTACCCCCTATTCAATTCTCTTTCACATGTATTCCTGCTCTTTTTGTCCATGTTTGATGGCAAGACGTGTGTTCCACGTGTGCTTGGTTAAATATTTCATGTAAGGTGCAGGGATGACACTGTAAGAAATGTATTTTAATTGCATGGTGACTACACTTTTGGTATTCATATTGCACTGGACTCTATAAAGGAAACATATACAGATCGCAATAAGCGTATACTGATTGGTTTGCGCAAAATTATGGCATCTACTGTCACACCGTGTCCGGGATTTGATCCTGGACCTGGTGTTCATGGATGGTTTTCTATGTCCTGAACCACCAGGGAACTTGTTTTATGTTTTGAATCCTGGTTACTTTCTGCTTTATGTGTTTGATGTTGGCTCCACCCTGGGACAAGCTGTTTGTAGTTATCTGATCGGCGACCCTATAAACCTCCACTCCCCCTTCCTGTCCGTTCCCTAGTATAGGTTTCTGTTGATGCTGTTTGTGGATGCTCTTAGTTTTGGTTGCAGACTTGGCTCTTGATTTGATTATCTTGTTGCTGACCCTGCCTGGCTCGTTCTTGACTTTGATACCTGGATTTTCCCTTGGACTTTGCTCATCTGGTTGCCGGCCCCCGGCTGGCTCGTTCTTGACTGCGTTACTTGAATTATCCTTTTTCCTCCTGGGTTCCAGCCTTTGCCTCTACTAACTGTGAGTTGTTGCTGGGGGTTTTGGTTAGGCTGTCTGCACCATCCATTGCGGTCCCTTATTTCCTGGCTGCAGGATCTCAGCCGTCCCCCCACCTGATACCGGGATAACAAGACTACTGGTCAGGAAAACGGAGGGACGGTTGCAATTTCCTGGCAGACCCTACAAAATAGGGGATACATTTATGGCATTTTTATTATTTATTTACTTTTTACTAGTAACGCCGGCTACGAGAACGCAGGTTTGAAAGAACCACACAGTAGTTCCGTCCAACCTGGATGTTACCTAAGATCCTTGCTCCCCTAACCCAGCTCCTGGAAGCTCCACTTTTCCCGGTCCAAAGGTGCCTGAACCCATGCAATTGGGCATGTTTTTTTCTATATTGATAGATCTATACCAATGCCAACAAGTAAATAATCTCTGCCTGTACTGTGAAGAAGTTGGTCACTTTGTACGTACTTGTCCTGCCAAGCTGCGTAAGTGTCTTTCCCTTTGTTTACTCAACCAGTCACCCCTACCTGCCTTGTCTGCTAGCTCAGCTTATATCGCTCTGCCTGTTTCCTTGCAGCTGCTGTGAAGAACCATATCAGTGACCTCTATTATTGATTCTAGAGCGTGCAGCTGTTTCATCGATCAGTTCTTTGCAGTTCATCAACTCATTCCTCTAAAAAACAGAGAACAGGGACTCACTGTATTCCTGGCCGATGGGTCTCATTAAATCTGGACTGGTAACCAAGGAGACCCCATCGATGCTGACCATCTCTTTCACCAACCATCGAGAGCTGCTGTGTTTGGACAAAATCTCTTCACCCTTATTTCCCGTCATCCTGGGCTTACCCTGGTTACCGGCCTACAACCCACGGCTGAGAAATGCGACTTTGAGCAACGGAGCATCCAGTTCTTAGGGCTGATCATTTCGACCAAAGAAATCAAGATGGACCCACAGACAGTCTCAGCGATACTAGATTTGCCAGCCCCTACATACAAAAAGGAAATACAACGCTTTGTGGGCTTTGCCAACTTTTATCGCAAATTTATTTATCACTTTTAGTCTATCATTCACCCCATTACACAGCTGAAGTAACAAGGTATCCGCTTCTGTTGGACTGAGGCACAAGCCGCTTTTGAAACATAAAAAAAAAAGTTTACTATTGCTCCTGTCTTAAGTCACCCAGACTCTACCTTACCCTATAGTGTAGAGGTGGATGCTTTAGAAAGAGCAGTTGGGGCCATTGTATCACAACGTCAAGGCCTCAAGGAAGGGACCCATCCCGTGGCATTCTTTTCACGAAAACTCGCGTCAGTTTTTTTTTGTCAAAGCCTAGTTGAACAAGCTGAAGTTAGAAGCTAATTAGCTACCATGCACAGCTGCACCAGATTTTGCATTTTCCAGTGTCACTAATTCAACCTCATAGTCTACATTCTTGATGAAAATTAAGGGGATTCCCCCTGTAATGAAAATATATGAGCAAATTGGAAGAGGAGTGACAATTTAGTAGTTAGATCGAAGAAAATGCTGCCACTAAATAAAAACAAGTGGATTGGCTTATTATATGTAAAAAGCCTTGCGGGCTACCTTGTGTGTTCACTGTGCCTTATTATAATGTTCAAATAGATTGAAAATAATTAAATACAGCTGCTGAAACTGTTCACATTCCCATATACATATGCCAAATCATATTCAAAATAATATATAGTGCTGCGCTATTCATACATCCAAGTGTTGTTCTAAATAATATATTTGCTTAACACTTTATATTGAATAATAATCGCGATAAACTGAAAAAAATATAAATCAAGTGCAAAAGATATTAAAAAAAACATGCAAAATTAATGTTCTTCTAAATACTGCTTCTATATCTTAAAAACACAAGTCCATCAATGTAAATCCTTTGTAAACTTCTTAGTGTTATCTGTTCGAAAGTGCTCGACGTATTATCAAAGTGTCACCACTCTTGTGCTCCCCCATGGAAATATCCTCATGTCAGGATATGTGACCTCACACTTAAGTTTGGTCTATCAGCTCTGATGAGCCATCCCTGGGCTCAATTAACAAGGAATCTCCAGGCTCCTGTGTTTATCCTTGGATCAATCTCCACCGTGACATGTGGATGGAAACAAGCTACATAGTGCTTATATCTTTAAGAACCACGTAATTTTATTAAAACTCAATAGAGGTATTCACAAGCTTAAATTGACTTATAATTGTGACAAAGAAAAAATATCTTTCACCTACTTGTATCAATTGAAGATAATAGAATAATTACAAAAACGTTTAGTACAGAAACAGTTGCAAATACACTTCTTTTGGCAAGTAGCTATCACCCTGAGCCCCTCATTTGCAGGATCCCAACGGGACAAGTCCTGTGAATTCACAGAAATTGTACCAGAGTAAAATACTTTAGGTGAAAAGCACCTAATATATATGGAAGATTTAGGGTAAGAGGCTACTCACATAGTATTGTCCTTGTACTCTACCTTTTGGATAATTTTTGTACGTAATAACCGATTATAAATTAAATCGCTTGGCTAGATTTTTTTGTGGCTTCTCTTAGCCAATATATATTTGACTTAAAGTGATACTAAAGTCTTGTTTTTTTTTTTAAATAACAAACATGTTATACTTACCTGGTTTTGCACAGAGCAGCCCCTGATCCACCTCTTCTGGGGTCCCCCACCGACGCTTCTGGTTCCTCCTGCCTTCCAATACCCACAAAGCATGCAGCTTTCTGGGGAGTACTCATGCAGGCTCTCTCCCAAGCCTCACTGTGTACATCTATAGATATACACAGTGTGGCTCGGCCCTGCCCCCTGCTCCCTCATCACTGAATTTAATTAACAGCAGTGGGAGCCAATGGCCAATGTTTCCATCTGCCCTTTCTACCACTTTAAATCATATCTAAACCTAAGAAAAAAATTATATCTTAATGTACTAGTCCTTAGAAAAGATAGCAGCCTTGGATCATAGCCGGTAAGATATTTCCTGTCCTAGGATTACAATTCTTATTTACCATACTGTATCTACGAAGGAACAGTGTTGGCACCCTATGACAGGAAGTGTTTAATGATCACAGAGCTTCTCTATCATTGCCTTCTCTCCAAAACATTGAGGAGAGGTGTTCTGTAGTCCACAGAGAGATCTGAAAACAATGCAACTGAGCACAACCCAATGCTGTAGAAAACAACCAGTGCCTTTAGTGATGTGATTAAATCACGACTTAGTTGTTAGTCACTGGCATTTAGTGTTTTGTAGCGGTGACAAATTTCTGCAAAAAGTCACTCATGTTTCATTAGCCATAGTGTGATTGACATTGAAACCAGATTAATAGGTTATATTCAGTGGACCAGGACAGCTCAGTGATTCAAAATAATGTATCTTATTATTAGTTTAGAGTGTGGGTTTGTCTTTAAATAATTTTTCTGTACCAAAATTATTACTAAGTGACCCCATTCTGAAAATTCAATTTTTTTGGGCTGTGAGGATAATATACTGCTTTTAATACTTTCTAAATAACCTGACTTTTTTTTTTCATGCGGAGCCATTGCTTGGGTGATTAGACAGAGTCATCCAATTACTTCTATGATGAGACCCCTACTACTGCATCGCTTATCAAAGGACAATTTTCCAACAAGCCAGTTCGAGAAAATTTGTTCATCAGGATTGACTTCTCTGGAACAGCAATGGCCATAGATGAAGCCAAATTTGGCTGATCCATGCGGAACCGGCTGAATTTGGATCAATATTTTTCTAACTTAAGACCTGTAGATCATCAAACGGTACAATTTTAATGCCCTGTACACATGATCGGATTTTCCAACAGCAAAAGTCCGAAGTGAGCTTTTGAATGGAAATTCCGACCGTGTGTATGTTCCATCGGACTTTTGCCGTCGGAATTTCTGCCAGCAAAAGATTGAGAGCTGGTTCTCAATTTTTCAGATGGAAAAAATTCCTATCGCAAAATCTGTTCGTCTGTAGCAATTCCGACGTGCAAAATTCTGACGCATGCTCGGAAACTATTTGACGCATATTCGGAAGCATTATACTTCATTTTCTCGGCTCATCGTAGTGTTGTACGTCACAGCATTCTTGACGGTTGAAAGTTCAGAGAACTTTTGTGTGACCGTGTGTATGCAAGCCAAGCTTGAGCAGAATTCCGTCGGAAAAAACATCCACGTTTTTCAGACGGAAAATCCGATCGTGTGTACGGGGCATAAGAATTCCATCCTGCTAAAATACAGGGAGTGCAGAATTATTAGGCAAATTAGTATTTTGACCACATCATCCTCTTTATGCATGTTGTCTTACTCCAAGCTGTATAGGCTCGAAACCCTACTACCAATTAAGCATATTAGGTGATGTGCATCTCTGTAATGAGAAGGTGTGTGGTCTAATGACATCAACACCCTATATCAGGTGTGCATAATTATTAGTCAACTTCCTTTCCTTTGGCAAAATGGGTCAAAAGAAGGACTTGACAGGCTCAGAAAAGTCAAAAATAGTGAGATATCTTGCAGAGGGATGCAGCACTCTTAAAATTGCAAAGCTTCTGAAGCGTGATTATCGAACAATCAAGCGTTTCATTCAAAATAGTCAACAGGGTCGCAAGAAGCGTGTGGAAAAACCAAGGCGCAAAATAACTGCCCATGAACTGAGAAAAGTCAAGCGTGCAGCTGCCAAGATGCCACTTGCCACCAGTTTGGCCATATTTCAGAGCTGCAACATCACTGGAGTGCCCAAAAGCACAAGGTGTGCAATACTCAGAGACATGGCCAAGGTAAGAAAGGCTGAAAGACGACCACCACTGAACAAGACACACAAGCTGAAACGTCAAGACTGGGCCAAGAAATATCTCAAGACTGATTTTTCTAAGGTTTTATGGACTGATGAAATGAGAGTGAGTCTTGATGGGCCAGATGGATGGGCCCGTGGCTGGATTGGTAAAGGGCAGAGAGCTCCAGTCCGACTCAGACGCCAGCAAGGTGGTGGTGGAGTACTGGTTTGGGCTGGTATCATCAAAGATGAGCTTGTGGGGCCTTTTCGGGTTGAGGATGGAGTCAAGCTCAACTCCCAGTCCTACTGCCAGATTATGGAAGAGACCTTCTTCAAGCAGTGGTACAGGAAGAAGTCTGCATCCTTCAAGAAAAACATGATTTTCATGCAGGACAATGGTCCATCACACGCGTCCAAGTACTCCACAGCGTGGCTGGCAAGAAAGGGTATAAAAGAAGAAAAACTAATGACATGGCCTCCTTGTTCACCTGATCTGAACCCCATTGAGAACCTGTGGTCCATCATCAAATGTGAGATTTACAAGGAGGGAAAACAGTACACCTCTCTGAACAGTGTCTGGGAGGCTGTGGTTGCTGCTGCACGCAATGTTGATGGTGAACAGATCAAAACACTGACAGAATCCATGGATGGCAGGCTTTTGAGTGTCCTTGCAAAGAAAGGTGGCTATATTGGTCACTGACTTGTTTTTGTTTTGTTTTTGAATGTCAGAAATGTATATTTGTGAATGTTGAGATGTTATATTGGTTTCACTGGTAAAAATAAATAATTGAAATGGGTATATATATTTTTTTTGTTAAGTTGCCTAATAATTATGCACAGTAATAGTCACCTGCACACACAGATATCCCCCTAAAATAGCTAAAACTAAAAACAAACTAAAAACTACTTCCAAAAATATTCAGCTTTGATATTAATGAGTTTTTTGGGTTCATTGAGAACATGGTTGTTGTTCAATAATAAAATTAATCCTCAAAAATACAACTTGCCTAATAATTCTGCACTCCCTGTATTTTATGCAATTTTCTTCCCTTCAACCAGGGGTTGAAGATTAGAAAATTGCTTGATTCCCCCCTTAAAACAGTCAAAAGTTGATGGGGGAAACCCTCTGGCTGCGCTGTTGTATTCTGACAGCAGGAAGTTTCCCAGTCACCAGAATACAATGGTCGAGTGAAAAGAATGGCTTGGCTGTACAGAAGTCAATTGATAGATCATATTAAGTACAACCATGGTGCCTAAATATGGATCAAAATTCAATCAGTTTCATTTTGATCAGTCTATAGCAGGCTTAAGATGATTCTCTTCAACACATGATGAGATTGCATGGAAGGAAATTTAGATTGTGATCTCACAGGGATTCAAGCAGAAAGACTGCCAGAGACCAGACGACACACTGAAAACAATGTTAGCTGAGATAAATGTTTCATTGATCCTTGCCAGTTCATTCTGGCAATGCTGCAAAAGCACAGCTGATGGACAATTACATCTGAATTTGAAGTTGGTAACATAGAAAATAAATATTCCTCAATTTTCAGGACTTTTTATTTGAACATCCACATAACTTGTACTGCATCCATTAATCAAAAATTAAATTACAGGTCCTAA
Organism: Rana temporaria; assembly: GCF_905171775.1. Classification (NCBI taxonomy): domain Eukaryota; kingdom Metazoa; phylum Chordata; class Amphibia; order Anura; family Ranidae; genus Rana; species Rana temporaria. The sequence goes on along the minus strand of NC_053497.1, from coordinate 88,423,629 downwards.
GGTTGTTTTTGTGACTCTATGCTTTAGACCCCTTTCAGACTTGCACATTTCAGTTACAATCAGCAAGATGGATGTTTTACCAAAACATACAGTATTGCACTATCCACAATCTACTGTGTTGCAGTGCCATTCATTTTGAATAATACACTCCTCCAATAATCCTCAATGCTCATGCCTTTCAGTAAGCCACAATGCATACATGTAAACCATCTTTGCATTTTGATGCAGTTTAAAAAAAAAACAAAAAAAAACAGTGTTGATGCACAACAATGGTTTGCTCTAATGTACAACAATTACTTGTACTAAGGCGCAAGTGATAATGTAGCTTGTAGTGCTGTTGCTGCTTCCCTTAACTTGGAACTAAAGTTGGAAAATAAAAATTGCAAACAGGCCTTTTATTGCAAAAGAGACACTAACTGTTTCTTCTGCACTAAAATACACTTACCTGCTTGTTCACAATTCCCTGTAGAATGTACATTGAGTTGTACAGGTGCAGCTCAGTTTACATTCTGGCACACTGCCTGTGTGCTAGGATGGCTGTACTTCTGTGCATGCAAGGGAGTGATGTCATCCCTCGCTGGCCCGTCAAGATGGCCAAAGACTGGCTTTATAGCAATAAACAATGATGTTTTTTTAAGAATAAGACACTGGAGAGTGCAAAATCTGGTGCAGCACCGCATAGAAACCAATCAGCTTCCAGGATTTATTGCCAAAGCTTAAACACAGAGTGAAGCACGATTTTGCACTGAAGAGTGGAGTAAAATAGGCAGATCACAAGGCAACTTACGGTATTTCACAGAGGACTGTTGATTTTTGGTCACTGTGGTTAGTGATAATTAAGGAGGAGCTCAAGCGTGTTCGCAACGAGCACATGCAGAGCCTGCCAGGAAGTCGGCACTGCACAGTGCTAATCACAGGCAGTATGACATTTCTCGATCTCTGCAGCCGCGCATCGGGAAAATGTCTCACTACCTGCGATTAGAGCTGTGCAGTGCCGTCTTCCTGGCAGGCGCTGTATGTGCTAGTTGCGAACACGCCTGAGCTCATCCTTAGTGATAATAAGGACAGTACTTCACACTGTGTGTATAGTCACACAAGGGATCACAGTACATTTTCTGATTCACTTATATACATATATATATATATATATATATATATATATATATATATATATATATATTGTGACAGGAAGTCAGGTAAATCTGTGGGTGTTGTCACAGATGGGACATACATTTCTGCCTTGTTTAGACAATACACCAATTATTATCGGGTGTCGGCTGCAGAAGTAGCCAGAAAGGTTTAAGGGCGTTGGAAAAATTCAGCTGTTCAGAATGAGGCAATTAAGGCCTCTATATGTAATCCAGAGGATTACTACTGATTGCTGCATCCTGAGGCTTTTTGAGTAAAGGAGAGCAGTGAACAGAAATACTTCTGAAGAAGTGAGGTGCTGTAGATTTTTCTGTGTGATAAAAATCAAAAAGACTATTTGTTTTTCTGCTGTATGACCAGCAGTATCTGCCCAGCACTAGACTGTGCCAGACTCCATAGATAGGTTCCTGTGTGGTGAAAGTAGACGCCCCAAGTGGCCAAGGTTTTATTTATGTTTGATTTTGTTTATGCTGTTTGGATACTTGCAATTGTTTCCAGCAAGATGGAAGAATAAACCAAATTCTTTGTTTTCAACCATCTTCGGCTGTTTCCCTGTATCGTTCAGTGTGTAGTGAACCCATCAAGGGGGTCACACACCCCCGCTACCGAGCTAATCCCTTACAATATATATATATATATATATATATATATATATATATATATATATATATATATATATATATTTCTGTATACGCATGTATTGATTTTATCATATGTGATTATACAATAGTAGATATTCAATATTGTGGAGCGCGGCACCAGCTTTTTGTAGACTTACAGCTTTATCAAGTTTCTAATGGCATAAAAAAATTGAACCAGTGGTCTGACTTTTTTTTAACAATTTTACCCTCCTGAACCTTAATCACACCCTTACACTAGGTTCCCGCCTATGTGTTTTCGGGTGCCGCATTTGTGCAGACATGACTGCCCATTCAAATGGACCAAATATACTTTCAAATACAAGGGGTTGCCATGAGCACATGCTGTGCCCTGGCATATGCTAACCTTTATCTTGGCGTTGGGAAAGACACATTTTTACAGACGATGTACACAGCTCATAGCTGGCTAAGGTACTTTACTGGTTCCGCTATATCCATGATCTGCTCATTATTTGGACTGGCCCCAAGGAGGAATTCATTTTGTTCTTGGAGGCTGAGGCCCCATACACACAAGAGGATTTATCCGCAGATACGGTCCAGCGGACCGTATCCGCGGATAAATCCTCTCGAGGATTTCAGAAGATTTCTATGCGATGGCGTGTACACACCATCGCATTGAAATCCGCGCTGAAATCCTCTGCCGATGACGTGTCGCGCCGTCGCCGCTATTATGGCGCGACGCTGTCATATAAGGAATTCCACGCATGCGTCAAATCATTACGACGCGTGCGGGGAATCCCTTTGGACGGATGGATCCGGTAAGTCTGTACAGACGAGCGGATCCATCCGTTGGAATGGATTCCAGCAGATGGATTTGTTGAGCATGTCAGCAAATATCCATCTGCTGGAAATCCATCCCAGGGGAGATTTATCTGCGGATAAATATCCGACGGAGTGTACACACCATAGGATCTATCCGCAGAAACCCATTTGATGGGATTTATCTGCGGATAGATTCTATGGTGTGTATGGGGCCTTAATGTAAATGAGTTTAATTTCAAATTCACCTAGACTTTCAGTGAATACCATGTGTCTTTCTTTGACCTCACTATCATCATTGGAGAGGAGGGTTACATAGCTACCAACTTATATTGTAAACCGAGTGTCGGTAATAAAAATACTACACGCATCTAGTTTCCACCTACCCCACTAATTATAAGTATACCCTAAGCTCAGTATCTGCATTTACACAGGAACTGTTCATCAGAGGAGGATTTTATAAATCAATCCAACTCCTTGCAAAAAAGATTACGTGCCCATGGATATTCTAAATCCCTCCTAAGGAGAGCATTTATAAGAGCCAAGTCCCAGTCCATGTTCGATCTACTATTTGGGAGTGTTTCTAAAGCCAGTTCAGGCACTGTTACGTTTATCGCCCATTATTCGGCACATGAAAAAATATACGCTCATTAATGTCTCAACATTGGCATTTACTGGCAGACTACACACTCTAAAGATGTACGTTCAAACCACATTGATGAGACCAATGATACAGGGGGACTGGCTTTCCCAGATGTATGGATACTATCTAGCGGTACAGTTAGTAGTAGTTAGGGGATGGTTGAACCCAAATAAATACAACTCCGCTACAATGCTGGAGGCCGCAGTGGTGGGCCTCGGTCGAAGCACTCCAAGCAGGGGGGCAGGGGTAAAAAAAGAGGGACACTCGGAAACTAGTTTATCTCCAAATACTCCATTATGGAGGAATCCAGGGCTTCCACACTTGGACTCCATCTTGGATCCTGGGGGAAAGGACTAAATTTCGGGTTAAAAACGATCCCAGGTAATAAATGAAGATAAAATCATTTTATTTGCAGAAATAAAGCAAGGCAGGGATATACCGGAGAGTTTTTTATTCAGATATAGGCAGCTTATACATGCTCTATCTGCTCAGGTCCCTGAGGGTACTCCACAATTAATAGAATCAGATTAAGAGCAAACGGTTTAGGAAAAAATGTGAAAGAAATTAAATTTCAGTTTTGTATACACATTTACTTAAAACACCATCAGATATGAGTAGACTGTGGGAATGTTGGAGAAGAGATGTCCCAGAATTAGTGGAGGAAAACTGGGAGGAGATCTGGAGAACTCCATACCAGATATTAGTGTCACTCTGAGATAGGTTGATACAATTCAAGATAAAGCATAGGAGTTATTATACACCATACAAATTGCAAAGGATATTGTAACGTCACACCAATAACCTTGCACTAAGTACAACTCTCTTCCTTCTTTCCGAATATCCTCTCACCTCCTGCAGCCTTGCTCTCCACGGTGGTTGCGGAGGTGCGCCACCTAGTGATACTTCCTGGTTCGCTCCTGTGCGGCCTATTTAAACCCCCAGCACTGACAGAATGGTGTTCCTCTATTGCTGACAGTGCATCACTGTCAGCTGGGCTTCCAGACTCACCTGATCTGAGCTCCAGCTTTCTGAACTGGACTACCAGGACTCCTTGTTCGCTACAGCTCACAGCAAACAGGTCCAGGCTCCCAGGACGCTCATCAATGCCCAGCTATCTGCAATGGCAAGTACTCTGCTATGGAAAACCAATTACTAAACGCTGATCTCCATACTCCATATCCGCTTGCTTCCAAGTTATGTTCATTGCTATGCTAATCTTATCAAGTACTATGGAGGTTCACTAAGTCACAACTAAAGCTTTCATGTTAAAGTTCATTGCTATAGATATCAATTACTATGCTCTGCTCTTCATGCTTGTCACTTTGCTTTGAAGCCTGTGCTCATTGCTAAAGTACTAAGGAGTTCCACTCAAGTTTGAACTGCAGCTCACATGTTATGCTCACTGCTATAGATACCAATACCTGCATTGCTTTACATGCCTGACGTTGCTTCCATGCCTGTGTGCACTGCTAATACTATTGAGTACTATAGAGCACCCCTAGTGTCTCAACTACAGCATTCAAGTTCATCCTCACTGCTACAGATATCCTCACCACTGTGCTCTGCCTATGATGTCGGTTACTATTAGTACTAACCATTGAACTATGATATGTAGACTAATTTGTCCATAAGGAACCCAGTCCTGTCTGTACAATACCAGTAACACTGAGTTCACTCCTGACCCCTAGTGTGCAGTCCCAGTACTGCGTCTACACTTATCGCTATACCAGTTCTATACCAAGATTTACTTTTATGTTGCTTATGCTGGAATAAGCACTATTTACTTTACTGAGGTTGTGATGATAGAACCCAAACTCTCAACTGAGTTAAGAGTGAAAACTGGGTTCGAACCTGAGAAGTCTCCGCAGTTGCGATCCATAAACCTGAATCGAATTTGGCGTAACGTTACAGATATTCCCATCAAATCCCCAAAATTACTGGAGATGTGCTGACATCCCTGGGAATTGTATTCATATATTTCGGTCCTGTACGAATATAGTGATATTCTGGAGGGAGGTGTTGAAAATAATTGCTATAACAACAGTTTAATTAGATCAAAAGGCAGAGATCTGCCTATTAGGATTGATTGGAAAGAACATTGGGCCGGATTCAGAAAGATGAGCGCATCTTTCTGCGAGCGTAACGTATCTCCGATACGTTACGCCGCTGTAACTTTGGGCACAAGTTCCGTATGCAGAAATAACTTGCGCCCTTAGTTACGGTGGCGTAACGTATGTGTTGCGGCATAAGCCCGCCTAATTCAAATGGTGATGTTGGGGGCGTGTTTTATTAAAATTTTACTTGACCCCACGTTTTTGAAGTTTTTTTTAACACCGCATGCGCCGTCCGTAAAATATCCCAGTGTGCATTGCTCCAAAGTACGCCGCAAGGACATATTGGATTCGACGTGAACGTAAATGACGTCCAGCCCTATTTGCGAACGACTTACGCAAACAACGTAAAATGTTCAAAACTCGGCGCGGGAACGACGGCCATACTTAACATTAGCTACGCCTCATATAGCAGGGGTAACTATACGCCGAAAAAAGCCTAACGTAAACGACGTAAAAAAATGAGCCGGCAGGACGTACGTTTCTGAATCGGCGTAAATACCTCATTAGCATATTCCTTGCATAACTATACAGAAGCGCCACCTAGCGGCCAGCGTAAATATGCAGCCTAAGATACGATGGTGTAAGACACTTACGCCAGTCGGATCTTAGGGAAATCTATGCGTAACTGATTCTCTGAATCAGGCGCATAGGTACGACGGCCCGCACTCAGAGATACGACGGCGTATCAGGAGATACGCTGTCGTATCTCCTATCTGAATCCGGCCCATTGTCTCTATAGCAAAAAGAACACAGGTGGGCTTACTGCTTTTTTATGCAAGGAAGACGATAGTGTTAAACTGGAAGAAGGCGGAGGTCCCCTCACTGGTTCATTGGAAAAATGTAGTAAACAGTAACATACCTCTATATAGAGAGACATACTGTAATAGAGGATATGAGGGAAAATATGAAAGCGTATGGGCAAGTTGGATAGGGAATCCTATAACGGCCTAAGGACAGAGAGGATACATAGAGGGGGCAAACCACACCAATAGAATAAGGGGGTAAAGGGAAAAATAAATATATGTTTTGTATCTGTTTTTATTATGAAAATTATTAATGAAATTTATGGAAGCTCCTGCAAGAGCAGATGATGAAACTGTGAATGTATATTGTATATTGGAAAACAAATAAAGAGATTTAAAAAAAAAAGATGTACATTTGACCCCTGAACTAGTTTTTAGGCTCGGCCACCTCTTTACGTGATACAATAACATCCAGTTACTACCAGGATGTGCAAAACCCCCCTCCTTTCCCAGGGGTACCTACCGTTGTGGCCATTGCTACAGCTGCCCCAGGGTTATCGAATGTAGGGGTATTCGCTTACCTAATGGTCAATTGCATTAATTGCGGCATCATGCTGTAGAATTCAGGGTGTGATTTATATAATGACATGCAAGTGCCATGCTTTCTATATAGGTAAAACGATCCGGCATGGCCGGATCTAGCATCTAGCATGGTCTGCTGGTTGGGACAATACTGGAGTCTACCTTTCCCCATTTTTTAACTGTGGGACTGGATATCTGCCCCTTTTTGAGGTTTTCAGTGAATTTTAGTTGACCGTTACAGATGTCAATGTTTGCCTATTCTAGCAATTTGTATATAAACTTTCTTCCTTATTTGTATATACTTTCTATAAAAATATAAGATATGTATGTTGTATATAATACTCCCATTTTGTTTTAATTTTTGGGTTTGATGATCGTGAATCGGTTCCCCTCCCTTTACCATGTTATGCCTGGATGTGGTTGCTGTGGTCCCTGCTGACCCTTCTCCATGACGACAAAATTTCTCCTTTGGGGCGAGTGTGCGATCTTCCTCCCTGAACACTGGCCTGGCTGTCATTCCTTCCCCATCCTCCAGATGGTGGAAGCATTGGTTGTGCCAAGGTGGGTGGGCGGCATCCCTTTAAGCGCCCTTCTAATGCATGAGCAGCCCGAGATGGGGTCTGGTGGCATCATCTACCAACTACAGATGTACAATGATGACGCAGAGGCTGGACAGAACTCAGGTGGCTATATATTGGGAGGTAATTACCTCCCAATCTTTTGGACGGTCAGCGGTGGCATTTGGTTTAGACAGTTACTGGGTCAGTGTTACCCACTTGATTCCTGGCTTTGTTCAGAGGCATGTCTTGATCTGTGTTACATTTAGAGCTTCATTGTTTTCCTCTCCTCTCTAGATGTTGGACTGCCTGATTTTTTTTAAGCTTCACTATGGATTTATGAGCCTCTTTCTTTCTGGGTATTTCAGCTGATTAGGTTTTCTGTGTGGCTTGCCAGTTAATTAATCTTTGCAAGATCGGGCGTTATCTGGCTCAGCAAGGCTTTGGCCATCTCAGTGGATTGGGATTCCTCTTAGATGCAATTGTCTGAGTGTTTAAACAGTCAGTGCTAGGTAAGTTTCTATGAATTAGTCAAATATATATTTGAGTATACATTGCTATCTAGGCCCTCATTTTACCATTTATATCCAAATACCTGTAGGCTTATGTGAACGAATCAGCTTTCTGTGAGGTTTCTCCTGTCTATTCCACCGCCTATGTACCATCCTTTCCAGTTTGCGAAATTAATCTCAGGTGTGTTTGGCTCTATTTAAATGCTACTGTATATATTTTAAGGGCCATATGCTTTATGCACACCTTTTGTTATAGACCTCCAGTGAGTCCTTTTTGTTAAAAAAATTCTGTTCATTGCTTAGTAGTATTTACCCATACATACCTCCCCCTGATTCCCTACACTCGCCCAGGAGATTGCCATTTTTGGCATTGCGATGACCTGGGTTATCGATGTGGGTCCTCTGGTAGGTACAGCTTTACCTTGCCCCTTTTGGCGTCTTGGCATATGGTTTTGATTTATCACATTCTATATATTTTTTGGTGTATCCTGCCTTTTGGTGGTTTACATACATGTGCACTTGCTTTATGGTGCACCTACATGTCTTTATATTGTCTCTAATATAGATTGTTTTCCATATACTATTGCCTTTTTGTATTTGTTTCATATATCAAATATTCCTCTTGAATCAAGCTCCTGAAGAAGTGGGCATACGATGAAACATGTAGTGAGATTGGAATTATGTGAATTGAGGTTCCTATGACTGGTCTGATACCCAGCCAATTTCCAATCCATGTCAGAAGAATTTACATCTTATTAGAATTGTCTGATTGTCCCAAATTTGGACATATGTACCCCTTCCTTTGCCCTTTCCCCCTATATGGGTAAACTTTTTACAGATATAGTTCATACCATACATGAAAGTCATCATTGCCTCTATTCAATTCTCTATGTTAGATTTGAATTTATAGGACATAGGTACTTTATGCTGCTCTACCTTTCTGTAGCACCTTTTCTATACTTAATGACCACAGGGTGACAGCATAACCAAAAACAGGCACCTAATGAAACAGCAAAGTCTATATATATATATATATATGGATGCAATTCCATTGTCTATATAACTGTAGGAGGCAGCACCTATTTAAAGGTTTCAATTAGGGTTTTTAACCCTCTCCCACCTTCCCTTCGGGTTTTTAGGGATCTAGCCCTTAAAGATTTAGATGAGTTGCAAATCAAATGGAAAAAAAGTAAAAGTGATATAGAAGTGGGCATTGAATCGTTATGCTCCAATAAGCATTTAGTAATCCGCCCCGCTGATAAAGGGGGCAGAATAGTGGTCCTTAATAACGACGATTATATGAAAGAAATGCATCGGATTCTTTCTGATACAGCCACTTATACCCCTTTGACATTGAATCCAGGTGATAAATATAAGAAAACCTTGGAGAGAATTGTTAAAAGGGGCTTTGATCTTAACATTCTGAATAAGAAAGAGATCCTTCTTGATCCCAAAATCCCCTAGGATTCCAATTATTTATTATTTGCCGAAGGTGCACAAAAGTCTGACTTGCCCCCCGGGACGACCCATAGTAAGTGGAATAGACTCCATTACTTCCCGGGTGGGCAAGTATATTGATTACTTTTTGCAGCATTTGGTACGTCAGATACCCTCCTACATCAAGGACACCCGCCATGTCATTAATTGCCTGTCTTCCATTAAACCTTCAGCTGATTTATGGATGGTGACAGCTGATGTCACCTCTCTATACACAGTCATATCACATCAGTTGGGTTTTGAGGCTGTTTAATATGTTTAAGGAGGGACTCTAGTCTTCCGTCCAGTCAGATGGATTACATTATGGAATTTCTTGAATTTGCGGCAACCCATAACTTCTTCTGGTTTGACGGTTGCTTTTATAGGCATGACGGGGGCGTCGCCATGGGGGCCAAATACGCCCCTCGTTTGGCGAACCTGTTCATGGCCAAGTGGGAGGAGGATGTCGTCTGTGTTCAAACCAGACCCCAGGTGATCTTTTGGGGGCGGTACATAGACAACATCCTCCTCCTTTGGAATGGCAGTGAGGGAGAACTTGGGCAATTCATGGATTTCCTTAATGACAATGATAGGGGCATTCATCTGAGTTGTGAGGCCAGTCAAGAAATTATAAACTTTCTTGATTTAAGTATCTCTGTGGAGAATGAAGAATTTATTACTTCCACTTACTTCAAAGACACTGACCGCAACTCATTTATACCAAGTAACAGTTGTCACCATGCCTCATGTTTGAAATCGGTACCAAAAAGTCAATATTTGAGACTAAAGTGGAACTGCACTAACCAGGCAACTTTTTTAGAGCAGGCTCAGATCCTCACGCAGAGATTTATTGATAAGTGTTACTCCATTAACTCTTTGTCTAACACCTAGGACTTGGTTAATAAAACTGATAGGACAGGTCTGTTGGAGGACTAGACAGGTAGAGGTGGAGATAATGCTTTTAAGAGCCCCTTCGTTACAGGGTATTCATGTCAACATGCCAGTGTTAAAAAGATAATAATAAACACTGACATATTCTAAGAAATGACAGGATTCTTGTCTGGCATTCTCCCAGAGAAGCCTCAAGTGGTCTTCAGAGGGGTTCCCTCTTTAGGGACAAGCTAGCCCCTAACATTCTTAACCCCCCGGCTATAAATTCTATGTTTCTCTCGGGCCTAACTGGCTACTATCAGTGCAGGAGATGCCAGGTTTGCTCCTTAAATGGATGCACTGCCAGAAGAACTACGAGTTTCACATCCAGATGTACATCTAAGGCCCCGTACACACGACCGAACATGTCTGCTAAAAACTGGTCCGCGGACCAGTTTCAGCAGACATGTTCTGTCGTGTGTACGGCCGACCGGACAGGTTTCCAGCGGACATTTGTCCAGCCGACCGTTTTCCGGCGGACAAATGTTTCTTAGCATGCTAAGAAACATGTCTGCTGGAAGCCTGTCCCTCGGACATGTTCGGTCGTCTGTACAGACTCACCGTACATGTCCGATCGGCCGCCATCCCTCGCATGCATCAAAGTGATTCGACGCATGCGTGGAAGCATTGAACTTCCAGGGCCGCGCAAGTCGCCGCGTCATCGTCGCGGCCACATCACCGCGGATTTCTGTCTGATGGTGTGTACAACCATCAGACAGAAATCTCCGAGCGGACAGTCCGTCCGTCTGTACGAGGCCTAAGAGTTACACTATTGAGCCGTTCATTACCTGCTCCACGGTAGGGGTCGTGTACATGTTGCAGTGCCCTTGTGGCCTGCAATATGTAGGCAGGACAAAGTGTCCACTGCAGGTGCACCTTAATGAACACATGAACAATATTAGGAGAGGATATACTAAGCACTCAGTATCTAAACACTATCTAGCTGTCCACAAAAAGATCCAACTAACACCATCTTTCTTGGTATTGACAAGTTCACCTCCCACTGAAGGGGGAGTGATCTTGTCAGGGGTATATCACAACTTGAAATGTCATGGGTACATAAGCTCAAGAGTTATACCCCTTTTGGCTTAACTATCGATGTTGACATTAATTGTTTCATCGATAATTCATAGGCCAATGGGTATCCATATCTCTGATGTGGGGGATTCCCTTTGTGGACAAGGCGTTTTTAGTTTGAAGTATTAACTCGAATATGGTGAACTCCATGGGTTAATGCAGTGATGGAAAATAATGGTGGTCATACAAAATATTGACACTTTGGGCACAATTTGGACACTTTCACTTAGGGGTGTACTCACTTTTGTTGCCAGTGGTTTGGACATTAATGGCTGTGTGTTGAGTTATTTTGAGGGGGCAGCAAATTTACACTGTTATACAAGCTGTACACTCACTACTTTACATTAAAGCAAAGTGTAATTTCTTCAGTGTTGTCACATGAAAAGATATAATAAAATATTTACAAAAAAGTGAGGGGTGTACTCACTTTTGTGAGATACTGTATCTGGTCTCGCACAGTACACAGAACATGGGAACGCAACTATTTTTGTAAGTATAAACAGCTAAATACCTTTTCTTATCAGCAGTATATAGCAGTCTTATGACTTCTATCAGTCTCTGGTTAAAACTTGTAGGAGGAGTTTTCATTCTACTCTAACTGTCCTATGAGGCTGCAGGACCCCCGACCCTGTCTGGATAGTGCTGATTGGCCTTGTGTGATGATCGTTTTTTTTTTCCTTGGGTGAGTGGGTGCATGTGCACCCACTCACCCAAGGAAAAAAAAAACGCTCTAGCAATACACATCAAACTGAGCATGTGCAGAGTGACTCCAAAGGCTCTGTCTTATCAGGAGAAGGATTGGGGGCAGTGGAAGAAGGAGAGGGTCAGAGAAGACAAGATCAAACAGCCTTTTTACACAATGCAGTGAATTAACCTATTGGGTTCCACATTGAGTATAACTGTAAAGCCCTGTACACACGATGATAATGGTCTGATGGATTTTTTCATCAGATATCCAATGAAGCTGACTTTCATCAGTCTTGGCTACACACCATCAGTTAAAAAACCGATCGTGTCAGAACGCGGTGATGTAAAACACAACGATGTGCTGAGAAAAATTAAGTTCAATGCTTCCAAGCATGCGTCGACTTGATTCTGAGCATGCATGGATTTTTAACCGATGGACGTGCCCACTGACGATCGTTTTTTTCTATCGTTTTTTTGACCATCAGATAATTTTAAAACAAGTTCCTCGTTTTTTCACCGATGGAAAAAAAAAACAACGATGGGGCCCACATACGATCGGTTCGTCTGATGAAAACAGTCCATCAGATCGTTTTCATCAGACGAACCGATCGTGTGTACGCGGCATTACTGTAGATTTTACTGTTGTGGGTTTATTAACACTTTCATTTACTGAGCTATAGCAAGTGTTATTCTCCATAACAACTGGTATGTTCATAAAACAAGAACCACTTGGAGGTAAAAACCACTGTCATATGTCTTAAAATAATTATTTTTAATGGTATTGAGCCTTGTGTGTGAAAAACACCAAACAAAACATATGAAAACTGGATTGCAAATGTGCATGTCTAGTCTAACATATTAACCAACATGCTCTGCTTTCTTCACCAACAAAAGTCACATTGATATCGCCAAGAAGTAATGTTATTTATTTTAAATAGCCTTGCATTTGTTGCAGAACATTTGTGAATCACTGAACAGCTGTAGTAACATATTTATATCACTTTCTTCCAGCAACTGTCTGTCTGCAGAGTTCCTATCATAATGTAAGTGTTTGGCATATGGGAAAGGAGTTTCATGAATATTTATTAGGACACTTGGCCTCTGGGTCACCTAAAATTATGCTATGAATCCTGAAATCCCAAATTGACTTGAAAGCTTGAAATGTTTGTAATTTTGATGTGGCTTGCATGCCATTCCTAGACAGATTTTAAACAAAAAAAAACCTTAGGAAATGTAAAGAGGTTTTTTTTTTACTACTGCACCACCCTGATCAATGGTCATTTAAATACATTTTAATCTCTAACAGGCAATCCATGGTGGCAGGTAGACAACACAAAGGCTGTGCAAGGTGGATCATGGTTACAGTTATGAATGTTTTTACTTTGGCTATGTTAAGTATGTACGTAATGGTTTCTAGGGGCCAAGCACACATTTCCCCTTGCCTTCCAAATTTACAAATTGTGTTGTCTACTGCATTAAGGGAATATATAGTAGTTCTGTACATACATACTTTCTTTGTTAAGTCATAATAGCAAGGAGCATAAAATACAATAAATTACTATTTACAGAATGATATTTAGCAATTTTGTCATTTAGCAAGGGGAGCTCTTGGTTACTGTTTACAGGTGCTCTGTACCCCCTTGATCTCTGTTCACAGAGTTTAATAGCTCAAATGTATACATGCAAACGCACATTTCTTTCTTATCTGGATGGTTATAGATTCTATTTGAGCATCAAAAGAGGCACATTGTACTTCTGGTACAAAAAAAAAAAATGAAGAAAAGCTGGTTGATTCCGATGGAACCAAAAGATAAAATAGTGCTAATTAACTTGCATTGCCTAATGCAACAGAACATAAAACAAGAAACATCTTAAAGCAAATTTTATTTATTTTTTTGTAAATGAGTTTACACACATATTCAAAATTTACATGGCAATGAGAAAAAAAGGCTCATATAAAAAAAAAACTATAAAAAGGAGAACATTTTCTGCTGAATAGTGTTATATAATATGAAACGTCCCATTAGGTAGCAGTGAGGGCAGAAACATTACAAAGGTGCATAGGTTAGGGTCTGAAAATTGTTATGTCTAAGAAATCCATACAAAGATCTATTAGTACAGAGGTGAAATTCTGTTTTATTTTAACCAGTAAAACCAGTAAACCAGTACACATTTTTTATTTTATTTTTATAAAAACACCACTTTTGCCAAATACAAAAGGATATTCAATAACATGGTAATAAATAGATATGTTGCATCCTGCAGCAACTAGTTTTAAATTATTGGGCTTTATGTAAAAAAATATCTGCAAGAAGAATAGTTCCCATTGTCCCTACAACCAATCAATTCTATTCTTTTATGCTTTTAATGCAATAAAGGAATAGATGTTGTCTGCTATTGGCAATAAACAAACAAAAAAATGCCAGTCTATCCCTAGATATTTTTAAGCGTGAAGCCCTTTGTGCTTTGTAGGATAAAAACAGTAATATATGGCTTGTTGCTGCAAGATAAAGAAATCCTGTGCAGTCCCCAAACATTTTTATTAAAGTATTCAATACCTATTGATTCAACCGATTTGGCTCTTTGGTCCAAACACCCATATATGCTGATGTCATGCTCATTTAAGAAGCTAAAATCTGCTTCTGTTGGCAGTGTTAAGAGATGCCCCATGCCCATGACAAATGTCTATGCCATCTAAAATCTGTGAATTTCAAAGTTACAGTTAAAGTGGTTCTAAAGGCTGAAAGTTTTGTATTACCTTAATGCATTATATGCAGTACGGTAAAACATCTTTTGAGTAAAGGGTACAATCACTTTAAATTCACTTTGTTGGGTGCTGGCAAGCAAGAACAAAAACAAAACAAATAAAACGAGCAAGTGTAATGCCATTGCAGTCGATTAAAATCCTTCTAGCACTGTTATACCTTTAATTTCTTTCTGGTTACCATGGGTCACTGTAATGCACATAATGTTTTCACTTTGCAGTGTCTTCTTAAATACGTCTAGGCCTATGTCAGGTGCTAGACCAACTTAAGCAGCACATTTCCTTGCACCTTCATTTTGGTTTGAACTATGGGGATTATTTGCGAAAAAGGCAAATCGACTTTGCACTACAAGTGCACTTTCAAATGCAGTCACCGTAGATTTGAAGGGGAAATGGAAGGAAAATAAAAACCAACATTGTAGCTTGCACATGTTTGAATGATTTTCAGATCTTCCCCTCAGATCTACAGTGACTGTACTTCCACTGCACTTGTAGTGCAAAGTGGATTTGCCTTTCGTAAATAACCCCTCTGTGTATGTCACTAGCTCGGGGCCTTGTTTGAGTGGTAAATCCCTAAGATGCATACAGAAGCACATATGGGTAACAGAGCCATTTTATTAACATAGACTTGCAATGTTATTGTGAATATACACAGTGCTGGGGTTTCCCACTATTTGGCAGTGAACCTGGTTTATAGATCCTAATAACATCTAAATCTACTGAACACATAAGCCTTAAGGTGTATACCCAATGGGCCTGAGCCCCACAATTTTGGGGTTTACACATTATTTTAAGTTATAATAATAAATGGAGGACCGCATATTCTCATGTTCGGAGTGATGAGTTGATAAAAATGGCACTCCTGGGATTTCAACACACAAATGGTTGAGCTCACCTGCATCAGACAATATGATGCCACCTGCATGCACCATAGATAAAATATCAACTGCTCAAAATGTCACTGTTCTATATTTATAATATAAATACATGCACCTCTGTCTGTAACTTTGTTAGATAATAAGAGGGTCAGTTTATTTCAAATTAAATCAAATTGCTTACATGTGTAATGCCGCGTACACACCATCACTTTATGTGATGAAAAAAAATTACGTTTTTAAAAACGTCACTTTAATTGACTGTGTGTGGGGGAAAACGTTGTTTTATGTCTTGTAAAAAACGACCAAAAAAAATTGAAGCATGCTTCAATTTTATGTGTCGTTTTTCAAAAGTGCACTTTTTACTTCACAGAAATTGACCGTGTGTAGCAAAAAACGTCGTTTTCTAAGACGTTTTTTCATCCACGCATGCCCAGAAGCTACTTATGAAGCAAGCTTCAATGGTAAAACGTGGTGGAACGTAACCTCACTTGCAAGATCATTGTGAGAAAACGATGGTGTGTAGGCAACTTCGTCTTTGAAAATTGAAGTTTCAAAAACGTCATTTTTTACTTCACAGAAAGTATCGTTTTTTTTCATCACATAAAGTGATGGTGTGTACGCGCCATTACATTTAGTCAAATCATAATAATAAGCACACCACTATGTTGACAGCTGTAAGAAACTAATATTTCTACACCTCATATTCAGAATATTTTTTACTGAGAATACTGAGTTCGTGTTCACTAAACAGATCAGCCCTTGCACCAAATAAAAATGTCATTAGTGTAATGGTCTCCCTCAAACAACACAATGATCCTTTAGATTAATTTCCCTTGGTTAATGAATTTGTATTTTCCTGTACATGTCATTGGATCATGAAATAAGTTGTGTAAGTATGATTGGATACTTTTTTTTTTCAAGCCTCAGACAGCTGTATTTAAGAGTATATACACACCTACTTTGTCTGTGGTACTTATTCTATGAACTTTAATTTACAGAGTTTAATTAAGCTGTTAAATATACGTAGTAAGTCTCGTGATAATGCTGGGCTGTAGGTCATTTTCCTTCTAGAAGGTATTCTCATATCTAATGCTGATGTTTTCTACATAGCCCTTAGAGGAACTTAATTTACATTTTCAGTTGAAATCCATTTAACAGGCAGTGAACGAATATATCCTAAATATTCAAAGAGCACATTTGTACATACCCTAACTTGAGGCTGTGGCTTGGCACAAACTTTATACTTCAAACGATTCTTGTCTTACAATCAGAAAAAAAAATGTTTTCTTTTTACATTCACATTATCCATTATCGTAATATCCACCATAACCCAAGTATCTGTCCCTCTGCTCCTTTAGCAGTCAAGAATAAAACCCTAGGATAAAAACCAACTGTCTATACCAAGACTTCATACAGTACCAAGCAATGCTTTTATAATAATCTAACTCATCTGAAAGACAATCATAAAATAGTCAAGTGAGAATACTCAATTTGTTACCAGTAGTATGAAGAAATGCACTGCACATTTTCATGCATGCACCCCATAAGTCTTGTTAACGAATAAGCTACACTTCTATAAAAGTTACACCCACTAATCGACTAAGTACTTGAATTCTAACTACAGCTACTCCTATGTTCTTTTTTTTAAACATTGATAAAAAGCTTTGCTGTACAGTTTAGATGGCAAACAAATGTTATTTTAACCCCCTGCTTCCATATGGAGCCCAATGCCATTGCTCTGCAGTGTGTGTGGGATTCCATTTAGCAGCACAAGGGGCAATAACCGCCAAAAAAAAAAAAAATTAAAAAGAAAATTCACCAGGACTGAGACATAATTATCAAATACCATGCATGTGCTGTATACATTTAGCAAGAAATCATTGGCTTCAAGCTGCGCTATATTACATCATGATACAGTGAGAACAGTTTGGCTCAACCCCTCATCTGAAATTCACCATCTTTTTTCATATTTGAATCAGTGCCCACTACATATGAAATACCTAAACATTTAAGAAATCCAACAGTAGATATTAGGAGTCAAATATAGTTTCAGTGTCCAGATTGGTAATATACATGTGTGACCATTAGTATGGGACATCAAATAAAATGTTCTCAAACATCCAGAACTCTTAATTCAGTATTGGGGGTTCACATACAAAATATGGCACAAATAGTTATGAACAAAATGTTAATGTACTTCATAATGGCTTTATTTTATTTTTTGAATGTTTGGTAGCAATATCATATTTGCAGAATCTGAAGACTCAAGAACATAACTCCTCTTACTAAAATACTACATTTCTAACTAGTTTTGTATTCTTTTTAAGAATATTTTACGTTAGTGGAAAAAGGGAATGCATAATTGTCCCAAGTAGAAAAACTACACAGTAAGGGTATTACAGAGTAAGTGTATCTTTAATGCTATTTTTTGTTAGTTGTAAGACTGAGCAATTTAAAAGAATGCTGGTGGGATAGACCCTGCTCTGTGCTGCTGCACAGAATGCTAGAGTCTATTATTATAAAAAAGTGGCATATCTTTTTAAGCACCGAAACAACTGTTTACCGAACAGTTTGCAAAACAGTATTAAGTTTGGGAGATTTATATTTGGTGGAAAGCAAACATATGCTAAAAAATTGTACATGACATCCCATCTTTTTTCATAGGAGGCATATTTATAAAGAAGTTAAACTAACATTTACCAAACATTCACTGCAAGTGTGTTAAAGAACGGTGATTACCACCAATGAATGTTTGGTAAAAGACACATTTACTACCTTATAAATATGCAGCTTAATGTTCCCAAAGGCCTAGTATCACACTAACTACCCCCCGCCCCCCCAGCCCGTCTCTTTTATTCATCCCTGCAAGCACACAAATAAAAACTGCCCTGAAAAGAGTCAGATTCAGCTGAACATTACATTATCAAAAGTAAATATTAAAACTGCAGTATAAAAATGTTTCTTCTAAAAACAGTCTTTATACATAAGTTAAAAAAACTATGGGAAAAGTCCTACTTCCAAACCCAAGAATAACGGCAGTGCTCGGTAATGTAAAAATAAAAGCTGCCTTCAGCACAGAACGATTTTGTAATATCTTCAAATATTACCATAGTTACCTCAATACATCTCATATGAAAAAAAAAATGTTCTGCATATATGCAGATTATAAAAATTAAAGAAGGAATGGCATATGGATTTAGCATTTGCACAAATTTTTTCTCACAAAGTTGGGTGCCCTTAGGGCTACAAAAACAATCACCTCAAATTCTTAGATGGCTGACAATTGTCCTCATTACTCTCTAGGGCAGTAGTTCCCAACCACTTGTTGGGAGCGGTATGAATTTCAGCTATGTTTGTTGACATGCGCAGCAGGCTTTCAGCAAACAGGTAAAAATTATCTAATTTCTAGAATGTCATCAAATGTTTGCCATATAATAAAAAAAAAAAAATGTGACCGATATATCTTTATTACAAAAAATAACTCTGCGTCTTTTATTGTATTTGATTGTTTGCAAAGATTTACTAAGGGTTAAGGACCATGTTTTTAACGTTTTGGGAAGTCCCACCCTTCTGAACATACATGATAGGAGTTCTATGTCTGCTTTAATACATCAAATATCACCTACTCCCAAGTGGCAGATTTTCTAGTGCTTACATTCAACTTTCTATGTCACCATATTGGTGACATACTGTAACATAAAGTATCCCCGTAACATTCTGGTAGAAAACACAGGACATAGTAATTTTGACACAGTGCAAACCTGTAAAGGTGATTTCTAAGAAATAAGACAATTCTTGAAGATCAAAATGGCCAAAAAATGTATTCTAACATCACAATTGCTGGTGCTTTATCATGAAACACACATTTTTCCTTAGCAACTACACTTCCTGTCAAAGTTATCTGGGACATTCGCTGCATCAATGTAGTAAATATGACAACAACAATAATCTTATCTAATCTAAAACACACGGGATATTAGCAGCACCTATGACTGCAAATGCCTCACTACCGACACAAATCATGTAACTATCACAACACACTATTCAGAAGAGACTACTTTAAAGTGGTTATGTGCTTCTCAAAAGGACAACCCCGTATGTGGGGTTTAATTACTAAATATATCAGGCTCCAATACATTTAAGATTTGAACCAAATACAAAAAACATGGGGAAGTAGGCATAATATAAGTAAAAAATTTAGCTTGATATAATAGTATTTCGTATTTACAGGAACAACAAAAGTGACATGCAAAGGTTTCATCTGTCGCATGGAAGATGCTTGCTTTCATTCTGTAGCCTGCACCACATACAAATATGCTGACTAGTTGCTATGGGAAACTTGTCCCTTTTTTTAAAATAAAATATTCCTCTTGGAATTTTCTATGGAGCTATGGAGCATAAAAACATAAAAATTACATTGTATTGGTTCAGTCTAAAGCCTCTCCCCTTTCAGTCTCATAAATACAAATAAATAAAAAGTATTTGATTGCCATGGAGCTCGTGGTGGTGGGGGGTTGGTAAGATGAGATACTACATATGGTAACAGATGAGTAAGAATCTCATATTAAAAGGGAGTTATATACTTATACACAAGCTCAGGCATATTAAACGTGAAAAAGAAAAGGGTAAATACATATAAATACATGTACAAATAAGCCTACAGCCACATCACCCTAAACACACCCAATCTCATCTGACCTCAGAGGATAGGCAGGGCTGGGCCTGGTTAGCACCTGGATGGGGGACCGCATGGAAATACCAGGTGTTGTAGGCTAAAAAAATAATAATACATGTACAAATAAAATAACAACAGATCTATAACTGGTTTGATTACTGTCAGCATTGAAGATAGTGGTCTTAGCCTAAATAATAATAAATAAATAATAATTATCAAAAACAATTTCCGTCTTGCACAAGGAACATTATGAACAAATTAGGTCTCATTCAGCCTGTCTATGACGATGTTCCTGTGGGCACCATAGGACTAGAAAAGCAACAATGATAATCTCAAAAAATCTTGGTTTCTTCTTAATATACTGCTTTTATATAGTTCTATGACAAGGGTGTAAAACCATTATGGACAATAAAAACGTGTACAACTCAAGAATCCATGCTTAGGGTTTGGTATGAACATGTACATTATGTTCCTTGCCACCATCCAAATTATGTACTGCAACAAGTTGGAACGCTTTGGCCAGACTATAATTAGTTCATCGTATGGGCTCACACATGGAGCATTATTATAGTAATACAATGGTAGGAGTGTGTTCACTACTGTTTAAACAGCAAATAAGCTTTTACATTTAGCAATGCAGTCATGTAAAAATGTGCTTTACAAAACAACAATTGTTGGCCTGGTTTATACTTTAGGAGGATATCTGGATAGTTCAGTTGTCAACAAATATTTTTAATAAAACATGTTCATTAAGGCTTCAGAGCTGTTGTATATAATGAATGCATGATCGTGTTTATGCTATAATATGAATGCATGCTTAATAGCACTCCATTTTTTTACTGACCCTATATACACAGACTAAAGTATAAAATATCTGAGTTGGATAAGCTTACATGAAATACATCTGTAAATCCTAAAGTTTTAAAGAGAAATCAGCTTCTGGGGACAAGCCTGAGGCATAATAATGTTAACCCTGATTGTGAAGATAAAATAAAAACATTGAGTTTAATTAACTAAAACTGGAGAGTGCAAAATCTGGTGCAGCTGTGCATGATAGCCAATCAGCGTCTAACTTCAGCTGGTTCAGTTAGCTTTGACCAAAGAAAAATCTGGAAGCTGATTGGTTTCTATGCAGAGCTACATCATATTTGCACTCTCCAGTTTTAGAAAATCAACCTCACTGTGTACAAAATATGAATTTGCGTGATCTCTGCAGAGACACAAAATTACATACTGCATGCTGTTGAGTTATTAGTCTCTAAACTTAGCATCTCAGAACAAAATTCTTCTAGCTCTTCTAATTTTATAAGAGAAGGTCTGGTTTATAAAGATGTAATGTTACTCAAAGCAGCAATAAGATGCTTTCCCTTTCTAAACTGCATTAGAAAACAACATTGCATTCCTTACAACTAAAATACTCTGCTAGCAAACCTTTCGGTTTGCTTTTCCCCAAACATGGGATGTCAGATGCATTGGTTTACATGAATTACTCCTCAAAAGGTAATTTTATTGATTGTTATTGGCAAGACCCCAAGCTATTTTGTAATTGTTCAGGTGGACAATATCTTTGTTTTTATTTCCTGCTGGTTTACTAAATTTGTTTTATTCAGAAAATGTATTTTTAACACACTGCACCTTCAGTAGATAAAGCATTGCATGGACTTCTTACATTTGCCTTTGTGGCAAATGCTCCCATACCTTCTTAACCATGTATTGTGCGGCCAGATATTGGTGGTTACTGTGAGAATACGTATTTATATATGATTATGATTATTAGGCCTCATACACAATGGATGTTTTTAACACTGCTTTTAGGGGCGGCTAGCGTTTTGGTTTCTGCCTCTAAACACCCCTGCATGTGAGGCTCGCTTCACACGTAAACCTGGACAACCTGCAATGCTGTCCATCCCTATGCTCAGTTTCAGGGACGAATCAGAAAACAATATTTGCCTGAATTCGGCCCTGAAATGGAGGCAAAGACACACAGCGTTTCTGTGGAGTGCGCTCCGCAGCCACCCCGGAGACATGTGAACCAGCTCAATAGAGAGCCGGTCACATTCTCCTGCTATGTGAATAGGATGTGGGAAAAACCGCATCCAATTTGCATAGGTGTGAACCCAGCCTTAGCCTATGTGTCCCTGCACACATAGGTCTTTAGAGGAATTTAGAGGCAGGGACATTAAGAGGGAGAAAATACCAACTGCCAGCATGTCCAGGAACAGCAGTGTTTTGGCAGAAAAAACACTTGATACATGTAAATGTGTCTAAACGTGTGTCAATGATAGGCTCATTTAGCACTTGAGAGATAATTCATATCAATGGGCAAAATAAATTATTAACCCTGCCAATTAAATTAATTGATGTCCAAATGCCTGACACGCCTAAACGTGCCTAAATGTATTACATGCGTCTACAAGTATCAAGTGTTTTTTCTGCCAAAATGCCACTGCCAGGAGGAAAGGTGTCTAGGAGAGCTGGACAAACGCCCTGTGTGCATAAGGCCTAATAGTACAGACATAAAAAAATCAACTTCATAACTGATCAAACCAATGCTCCTGATGGATCCAACCAGTCATATATTACATCTTGTTGAAACAATACACTGTCATTTATTATGTTCAGTGGACTGATTTGATATGTATACAATAATTTGATAAATCTCACAAAAGTGCTACTTTTTTAGTAAGCATCACATTATTGTATTATTATATATTGTTGTTACAACAAACCAGACAGAAAATAGTACCTAAATGACAATAGAAAAGTTCAGTAATAAAATGAATCACTGTAATCTACATTGATACAGCAAAATTGTTCTTGTGCTGAGAACAGAATCTTTGTTCTTACAAAAAGTATAAAAACACTTAAAAATTATTTATTTCAAATGGTAAATAGGGACCTGAATGATCTTTTCAAATACATTTGAGAAAATGCTTTATCCCAGAGAAGTGTTAAAATAACTGAAACGGAGTGGTTTATAAAAAGTAGATAAAAGATAGTAAAAATTTAAATTACAAAAATGCATCCTGGTTTACAGGAAAAAAAACTGTTTGATAGCTGAAAACAAAGAATCAGTGTTTTCAGAACTGATTATAATGCTGGCCATATACGTACTGATCATGCAAACAGCCATTCAATCTGGTCGTATCAAAGTTGTTCAATGATTGATGCAGAACAAACTGAACATTTTCTTACATTAATCACTATCAATGTAAATATTTTTTTTTAGAAAAGCAAGTAATTGTTTCAGAATTGGTTGAATGCTCTATACATCCCATGAGTGATGTATAAATCATTTAAATGATCAACTCATACAGTCTCGTTTTATTTTTTTGACAGTTATTGAAGTGGTAGTGAAGCGCAGTAATTAATAAACAAAATTCAACAATTGCTAGATTTGATCATATTATTAAAATAGTTCCATTGAATAACCTGATCAATGCATGCATGGACAGCATTACAAAGCTGGTAGGATTTTATAGAGGCAGATATATTGTATGTCCAGTGAAATTAATGGTTCAAGTGTGCAACTTTTCCCATACCTGAAAGAATATAGAGTTATTTAGGGACATTTATTAAAGCACAGGTTAGCAGATCTGTTTTTTTGCAATGTCTCTTGTTTTTGTGTTTATGTAATAGGTTTATGTATTCCAGTTAGCTTGAAGCTCAAAGGGATTGTTTGCGAACAATGGAATGGTAATCAGTTGTATGTCTAACCACAAAAGCTACAATCATTGGAAAGGTAGATGTCAGAGATGTTTAATATATTTAAGCACCCATAAATAACCCTTTGTAAAATTTTGAAGGAAATATCAGCATTTTTGTTTTTAAGTGGAAACTTTTAAAAGGGATTAGTTTGGTAAATTCAACAGAAGCTCTTATAAGCGCAATACATTTTCAGACGCATCTTTCCCAGAGTAGCGCAAGAGTATCTGGTTAGTGAATAACATATGCGAAGAAAAGGAGCCAAGGTGCCAATCTAGGAGATGGTAAACCAGTGGCAACACTGTTTTACCATCATTGATATAGAGCTTAGCACATGTCATCACTAACCAATGGCAGGTTTTCTTGAGAATCACCAGATGTATCACAAATGTATTTAACTTATATCATGTGGATAAGTAAAACATTTAAAGCCAATGTATGTATATAGAATGAATTAATGTAGCTGATCAATAAAGTTATCAAATTAAAACAAAGAGTTAAGGGAATCAGAATCTAGCATTAAATGTACATTGTTTATTTTTTCATATACAATGACAACATTTTATATGTATTTAATTATCCAAATTATCAGAATAATCAGGCATAATTAAAAAATTGATCTCCATTGAAGAGTTTGTGTATTAATCTCTATTGGCTAGTCTTTCCCTTGACGGTATGCAGTATTTTGATATCAACCATTTTCAAATATTTTGTTTGCCTGTCAAAGATGAGTGGCAAGCAAACCACCTATCTATATGGCAATAAAGTAGCTAATGCCACTGACAACTGTGGAGTATCAGTGAAAAATATAGCTTGAATTAGGGAATTCTGTAGACCAGTTGAAGTGAGGATGTTGTATATATGTTGGATCGTCGTTATCGTTGTAACCATGTATTCTAGGCCTGCCACAAGGAAACACAATAATGATGATGTTTCAAAATTTGTATATTGCTCTTCAATGTTACATGGACTTGTCCACTACATTTTTAGAAACTGCTTCTTGAAAAATGTATGTATACATTGAGAAAAAAAATGTTGGATTGCATGAAAATGCTTCAAGGGAAGTACAAAATGGCACTGTTTCTGCACATTCATAACCGTTTAATAAATTTCTTATGATTGCTGTGTTTTCTAGTGTTTTAACCATGCGTTTGCCTTTACAGTTTCATCAAGATTCAGATACACTTTTCCTAGACAACATGATGACCCCATAACAAGCAGATCTGAATACAGAGCATAAACTGTCAATTTAGAGTGCAGTTTTAATATTATTTCTTTAGTGTTTGGGCATAATTGTGTTTTGGCTGATCAGAAGTGTGTGCCTGTATTTCTCACAGTATCAGTAATTTCAGATGAAATGGAAAGGTATAATAATCACTGAAACTGTTTTCTGTATATAACAAATGATTTATAGCTCTCATATTTGCTTCCTATTTTGATAGTATTCCAACCATCTGGTGCTAAATTGGGAGAAACCTTTATTTCTTGAATCTTGTTTCTAATAACGTGATGGTGGTATAGGCATCAAAAAAGGAACGGGACTGAGATGGTGATAAAGAAATAAGAAAGCCACCTGGAATTTCAATTATCAAAGAGTATTTGACCTCTACCTCAATTGCATTTATAAGTCTCTCTATTATTTAGTGTGACTTATCAAATGGGTTATTATAGCAAAGAATAATAACTAATGATCAAAGTTGTGTAAAACAGGTGAGTGTTACTATCATTTATCCCTTTCTCTACAACAAAAAAAAAGACAAAAGACAAAAAAATAAATATCAATAGTTATCCATGGCAACAAAGGGGTTCAAAGTTGCACTGTCTTATACAAATAGTTATAATCACTACACACTAAATTACTACTCTGTGCAATAAAGGATTTCACTGTCAAGCTAAAGGTTTTTCTTGCTTCCATCTGGAAACCAGATGCAGTTTGTCCTATACCAACTAACGGGACTTCTCCTTGTTGTTTTTTTTATGATTGATTCTCTCAAACTGAAAATTAACAGAGACAGTACCAATCAATAAGTGGTGAGATAAAGAGCAATTTCCGTTGTGTGCTCTCATGATCCTATTGTAAAGAATCAACTTGCATCAGCCTCAAAAGACAATTTAGTTGAAAGCAATAGTAGCAGAGGTTTAAACTGAGAAAACCTTAAATGAGAATTTGAGAAACTTTATAAGTTTGTGTGACCCTACATTTAGATGGTGATACTTAGGAAACAAAGTTGTATAATGTCAGGTATCATCATCATTTCCATGTCAAATAGAATAGTTTTGGATAGCAATATAAATCAGACAAAACATTATCAGCAATATACACTAGACATTACTCATTTCCCCAACATGTGTCATGATTCTTACCACTCTTGGTAACAAGGCAATACTCAATGACTGTTGATAGGGTCAGTTTTCTGACACCATCTACAGCTCATAGAAACAACATGTTTGGTTCTAAGTACAACTCCTAAAATGGCATACTTGCATACAGTATACAATTGTGAAGCCTGCTTCATCACTATAAAACAGTTGCTTATCCCCATCAGCCTGGGTCACATACAATTTATGAAACAAACTATTAAATCACAGGGAAAAAGAAAAATGAAAGCTGCAATTGGATTCTTTAAAAAGCACCAGTGTGTCGATCTGCTTTTCTTTTCTGCTGTGTGATTCTACATGTTGTGGACACGATTCACTGTTATTCTTTACATGGAGTCCCCAAGGGAGTCAGAGTCATCCAAAGACAGGGGTAGGTACAGATCCTGTTAAAAGTAACAAATAGAAAATGTGTTAACTAAAAGAACAGGTTTATTTCTGTTTTAATAACTATACATTTTATGTTATACATTAAAGTGTATGTAAACCCTAACAATTAACTTCTCTTATGTGTTCCACTTTGGTCTGTTAAATATACTTTGAAAAGTGTTTTATTATATCTCTATATGCTGGTCTGTGCAATCTCTAGTTTTACCCCAAACATTACATAGTTACATAGTAGGTGAGGTTGAAAAAACTATACATTGCTATCAGCGTTAACCTGGAATGCTTTGTGTGCTGCTCAAGCTTACTGGAACAGGGTATGGATCTCAAGCATCCGCCACTAGAAATGCTGGCACGGGAGGGAGTCCCAGCTCCTACAATCACTGGCAGTAAAGAAAAGACTCCCTGAAACTGCACATCAGTGTTGTTCCTATCCTGGGTTGTATGAATGGCAACCTCAGCCTGGACATTGACCAGGCCAAACCCCCAACGCATTTTACTTCGCCCCTTGGAGCTTTAGTAATGGGGATGAAGATCTCAGTCATGTGGAGGAGTATTTATGCATCATTGGACATCATTCAAATGTGCAAAGGATTAGCAGGTGTGTATGGTGAAAGATGGTATGTATGTGTGTATGGTATATAAAAAGTACTGAAAAAATGTTGGATTGTAATTAAAAGATGTGGAATGATTAATCCATGAGTCTGTAAATTTAAAAGAATGAAAATGCAAGAAATTATAATGATAAAGTAAAAAATACTGATCCTGATCTGGAATTAAAACAAAATTGAATGATCAAATTGCAGAAATACAAAGATACAAACAAAACAAATTCACCCTCCCTGAATGAATGAATTAATGAAAAACTTATATAGCTTACATGCGAACTTAATCGCCTCTGGGAGCTAGTTGTTCCTGTCTTTCTAGACATCAAAAGAGCAGAGTTTTGATCTGTCTTCTGAAGGTTAGGTGGTTTTCCTCCAACCGAATGCTGGTTGGTAAAGCGTTCCATGGTTTAGGACCTTGTACCGCAAACCTTCTTTCTCCCTTGGACTTGTATCTGGCTTTGGGTATCTGGAGCAAATTTTGGTCAGTGGATCGCAGAACGCGATTGGAATTGTGGGCTTTTATCTTTTCGCATAGATATTGCGGAGCCTTCCCATGGATGCACTTATGCGTCAGACAGAGTGCTTTAAAAGCAATTCTGTCCTTTACTGGCAACCAGTGAAGGGTTCTCAACGAAGGTGAGATTAATTCCCATGTTTTTTTCCCAGTCACAAGTCTGGCGGCCGTGTTCTGAACGACTTGTAGATGAGTGATCTGATACTTTGGGAGTCCGAGGTAAAGGGCATTTGCATAGTCCAGTCTGGAGTTCACAATTGTTCCGACCACGACTGCTACGTCTTTTTTAGGGATGAATGGAATAAGTCTGCGTAGTAGGCGCAGCAGATGGTGAGATCGGCTGACTACTGACCCTATTTGTGCGTCCATTGTCATGTAGGTGTCGAAAGTGACCCCAAGACTTTTGACTTTGGAGCTAGGGGTGATAATTTTGCCCAGAATGGGCGGAGGTGTCCAGGTTGTTGCCAGTTGTTTCTTCCGACTGGCGTGAAACAGAAGAAGTTCTGTTTTGGAACTATTGAGTTTAAGATAACTCTTTGTCATCCAGTTATCTATCAAAGAGAGACATTTCTCTAAACTGAGATGATGATCCTTTTTGTTGCATATGCGAAAATATAGTTGCGTGTCGTCTGCATAAGAGTGATAGAGTAGTTTTTCGCTACTAATGATTTAAAAAAGAGGGTGAAGATAGATGTTGAACTGAATAAAAATGTAAAAAAATAAATTATAAGAGTGAATGAATGACTTACTCTCAAGCAACAGTCACTCACAATCCCATCAAGATTTGTAAAGAATAAAAAAGGAGTTTGGCATATATTGGGGGAGGACAGTTCCTCTCCGAATATAGGGATTTTTTAAGTGAGATGTGTTGCTCTTGGTATATAAGGTAGGCGCACAAAACACAAAGTTTAAAGTAGTATCAAAAATAATTTAATTATGACAATATAAAATATCATATTTCATATAATTTACATAATAAGATATACATATGGTCATAAACCACAGTTTCATGAAAAACAAAGTAAAGGGAAAACAGGTTATTTGAAGGAAGATTCATGCGAATTTGCCAACTAGTTTCGCACTTATATGTGCTTCATCAGGGCTTGCATAATGTTCCTGTTCCTTTTATGTATGTAGCAGTCTGCGTACGACATAAAGATTCATCATTAATACAACAGTTTATTATATTTATGTGATTTTAAACCTTGAACAAAATGTGTTTTAAACATATATATAGAAGGGGGAGTATATAGCGCGCTTACCATTTCCGTTAAAAAGCTCATAGAACTGGGCAGAAAGACCTGCCTCAGATTCAGCAGGGGGGGCACTGGATGCAATCAGGAGACTCGTT
Source organism: Rana temporaria (assembly GCF_905171775.1). Classification (NCBI taxonomy): domain Eukaryota; kingdom Metazoa; phylum Chordata; class Amphibia; order Anura; family Ranidae; genus Rana; species Rana temporaria. Next base: position 88,394,486 of record NC_053497.1, on the reverse strand, counting down.
ACTCCACTTATAATCAATGGAAGCCAGATCCACTTGATTTTAGCAGGTGCGGACAATGAAATGTTTGGAAGGTTCAACACAAAAGAGGATATAGATGACTAATAGTTGTATTTATATTCTTTCTAAAAACAAGCAAAAAGGTTTAAATAATATTAGAGAGTCTAAAAGAGTATGTATATATTAGTTAATATATTAAGTGTCCATGCATTTAATGATTGTTATAGAATAGAGTATATCCAATGAGAGCTTAATGGCGATGTTTACCTTAATAATAGCAAGATTAAGATTAATTTTTGTACTGTTAGATGAATCCTAGGGGGTTCCCAAGAGGTTTTCACAAAATTCTATGAATAAAAAGTAAATATAAAAATATACAAGTTTTAATAGTTATTCTATAAAGAGTAATAACAAACATAGTGCCTGTGACTGAATGTCATAATGAGGCAATAGTCTAAATATATAAGAGCAGAAGTTTTTTTACCTTAAGTAGTAAATGGGAAAAGATATATTAATATTTCCAGTTGTAATCCATGAATGTAATGCCTCCGTTGAATTACAAGTAATATTGATAACGTGGTCCAAATAAAGTACCATATGTTACCACTTGAATTCTACAGGGAGATAAATACAAAAAGGGAATTAATATTTGGGATGGTAGAGATGGCTAAATAGCCTAAGTGAGACACTAATTAATCAGAGTAAAAGATCGTCATTACCTTTGTTGAATAGTGGCAGCATAAGGACAAAAGGGGTCCGTATGCTAGCTTCACAAGTTTAGTTGTGTTGTCCTTCCTCCAGCTGTCCAAGTCAGCGTCTGACATATACACTGTCCGCGCTGACTTAAATAGCTGTATTTCCACCGGAAGTGAAAAGAGTCAAGGCTGACCCCTGGCATCACTTCCGGTTCACGTGTCCCAAAACGAATGCGCACGCAGATTATGCGCTTCAGCGTGATGACATATGCTGGAGCGCATAATGAAGAGACGTAAACCGGACGTCTCTTACCAGCCAAGGGAAAACGATCGGCCGGATGTGCGTGTGCGTCCCATCCGAAGCACTTGATGGGAGACAGAGGCGCCTAGGATAACGCGCCCCCTGTGTTGGGACATGTGATTGGCCGCACCACGCTTAGTGTGAGGTCCAATCTCTCTTTGCATCAAGAAGTCCCCTGCATAGTGAATCGTACAGCTCAAAGCTCAAAAAGCAGAAATAATAATTTAGTATACAGTAGTACTCAAAGCATATATAATTAGGCATATAGTTAACTCTGGAGAGACAAGCCAGAGTCTGTTCTTAATTTTACATCACAAAACATCCAATAGTGGTTCAGTTTTACATTGCCTGATATAAGGAGAAAAATGATAGAGGCAGTGTCCATAGTAGTACCGATTGTTTAGAGATTTTACTACCGTCCAGCTATTTTATCATACGACCTAACAGAGCAAAATAAAGCATTGTAGTCATAAAATAGCAGGATTAAATCAGACTGGAATGAAAAGTATCTAAATACAAAGAATACATACAAAAATACATATAAAAGATATATATGTATATATCTATATATACATATAGATATTTTGACGTGAGGGGCGACGCTATAGAGCCAACCAAACAAATCAAGAGTTGTATACCTATCGGAGCATCCACTGAATATATAGGAGCATAGTAAAATTAAAATTAAGGTAGACCTAGCAATGACCCATATGTAGCAACTGAAGATGGTTATATAAATACCGGGTCCTTAAGTAACATCTCAGTGATTCAAAACCAGTGACAACTGGTTATAATAATAAACAGCTCAAAAGCTTTGACTATAAAAAGGGTTTGAATGACAAAGATGTGTTAAGCCCTGGCGAATATGTGGCTCGCTGGTCAAAAATCCAACGAGCTTCGCGTTGGAGGATTTTTTTGTCGAAGTCCCCACCTCTTTCTGGTAAGGGAATGACTTCCAATGCAAAAAAAGAAATAAATGAAGGGTCATAGCTATGGTGCAGGCCTACATGTTTACAAATAGGAGTATAGAGCAATCCCGCATCTAAATAATAGAGATGGTCCTTAATTCTTCTCGCAAAAGTTCTTTTCGTCTTTCCTATATAGAATGCTCCACAGCGACATTTGGCAAGATATATAATGCCTATGGTTGTGCAATTGGCATGCCTCTTGGACTTAAGGAAACCTCCTCTAGGGAGTAAACAGCCATCTCCTTCCTCAATCCAAGGGCAGATATCACATTGTCCACACTTATAGGTACCTGGTATCTCAGGCTCCTGAGGATCCGGAGCATCAGGTACCAGGTGGCTATGTGTGAGACCATCTTTGATGGACCTACATTTCCTATAAACAATTTCCGGTCTCTGGGAAATGTATTTTGAGATAATGGGGTCTTCGGCAAGGAAATGCCAATTATGGCTGACCAGTTGGCGGAAGATGTTTTGATCAGAGCTAAAAGTAGTTATAAGTTTGGTTGTCGGATTGTGCTCTTTTTCCTTCTGCTTGAATAGTAATACATCTCTAGTATTTATCTTAGACTTTACATATGCTCGTTTCAAAACCTTTTTACTATATCCTCTCAATAGGAGTCGTGAATAGAGGGCAGATGCCTCTTTTTCAAAATCCTCCTCCTTTGCACAATTGCGCCGAAGTCTTAGGTACTGACTGTAAGGAATGCTTCGCACCAAGGATCTTGGATGCGAGCTGGAGTAGTGAAGAATAGTATTTCCTGCTGTTTCTTTTCTATATAAATTAGTGTACAGAGTACCGTCATCATTTATTGAGATTGTTAGGTCGAGGAAGGGGATGCTTTTTGTATCTGATTGGATCGTGAATTTTAGATTGTAGTCATTGAGGGATAAGTACTCCATAAATTTGCCTAGTAGGTCTGCTCCACCAGTCCAGACGACTAAAATGTCGTCGATATATCTCCGCCACAATAAAATGTGGCGGAGGTATAGCGCGGCGGAGTCATCCGAGAATATTGCTCTTTCCCAACCCCCCAGGTACAGGGTGGCATACGATGGGGCACAAGAGGTCCCCATCGCCACACCCTGTACCTGGAGGTAGGTTGAGCCATTAAAGACAAAAACGTTGTTAGTCAATATATGCTCCAACAGAGTTGTAATGAAATTACACAGTTTCCAATTATTGTGATCTTGTTCACGCAAGAATTGAGAAACAACTTGGATCCCCTTTATATGAGGAATACTAGAGTAGAGGGCCTCCACGTCTATTGCTGCCAAAATTGATCCTGGGGGTACGCTCAAACCTTCCACTATTTTAAGAAGTTCCAATGTATCTTTTAGGTATGATGGCAATGCCATCACATGAGGTCTCAATTGCATGTCGACATACTTGCTTGCAGTTTCCGTATGGCTACCTATACCTGAGATGATAGGACGGCCAGGTGGAACCCTGATGTCCTTATGTATTTTTGGCAGTGAATAAAACGTAGGAGTTATAGGCCACTTAATCTCTAGATATTCCCTAAGGTCTTGATCAATTAGACCTTGTTGAAATGCTAACGAAATCAAAGAAATATAACTGGATCTGGCTTTTGGAACATCATCTTCTGATATTATCCTGTACCAGTTACCATTGCATAGGATTTTGTCACACATTCTGATATACTGGGTCTTAGTCATTACAACTACATTACCCCCTTTATCAGAGGGTTTTATCACTAATTCGCTGTTATTAGTGAGTTGGGTAAGTGCTTGTTGTTGCTGTCTTGATAGGTTGTTTTCGGAGATTTTGGGGATTACTAGGTTTTCGATTTGTTTCCTTGTTTGCTTAAGGAAGGCCCATACTGCTGGGGAAGTTTGTAAGTTAGGGAATCTTTGTGATTTTGTCTTAAATTTACAAGGTTCTGAGATCGGTTCTACCTCCAATTCAACTTCATCCGAGAGATCAATAAGATCTTCCGAACTCTCGTTTTCATCCAACAGTTGGATTAGGATTTTTAACGCTCTAAAATCTTGTACTTTGAAATCTTTGTACAGTTCCTCCTCCCTAGAGGCTATACGTCCCCTGTCAGTATCAAACATAAATTTATAAGTAAGGTTTCTAGCAAACAAATGTAAGTCTTTAATTAGGGTAAATTTATCCACTTTTTGTGAGGGGCAGAAACTGAGACCCAGTTTCAGCACCTCAATTTCAGTGGTAGAGAGATTGTACGTTGAGAGGTTTACAATGTCTAATCCTGAGTCAGCTGCATTTGTTTTATCACAAAGGGGTCCATTTTTCCTAGTTTCATTGTGGGTAGTGGAGTTGACGGAATTAGGCAAGGTCCTAAAGGGATATTACCTGAGTTGGTTTGTCTATTAACAGTTTTGGGAATTGCTCCCTGTTCTTTTTGACTTATAATTTCCCTCTCATTGGAAAACATTACCAAAGGAGTGTTGCCCACCACCAGGTCACCACTTGTGTCTATTACCACCTCTTGGTTCTTAATGGATTGGTCCGTGGGAACCTGAGGAGAAACCATGCGTTTTTTAAGTGTCCCCCCTTGTGTGTTATGCCCACCACCATTACCGCGTTTGGGTGCACGCCCTCGTCCTGCTGGTCCTCGAAAGGTTTTTGAGATGGTTCTCTGTGAAGAAACGGAAGAGGATGAAGCTGATACATCTGAATCAGATTTATATGCAGTAGGTTCATATTGGTTATTACGTCTAAAGGTTTTCTTTCCCTTTTGGTTAAGATTATGATGCCACTTGTATGCATAACCTCCTGCAAATGCTAGTTGGTCTTTATAAAACTTTTGGTCCTTCCTCATGATTACGTTCTTATTGTAATTCTCTAGATGCTGTAATAAATCTGACTCCTTTTTCTGATATTCACTACTCGAGGTTAAGTGATTACTTGAACCACGTAAATTCACAATTTCCCTATCCAGTTCAGCAAGATCAATAATGTGTTTGTCCCTCAACATAATCATCATGTTAGAAGAACATGTATTCAAATTTTCCTCCCATTTGTCTTTTAATGCTGATTCAGTCATTTCAAATGTGGGGAAAATTTGCACTCTCAATCCTTGGGGATTGACCTTTTCTTTCAAGTATCGGTCAAAAAATCGAATGTGCCAACCTAGGTTGGATTTTCTTTCCATTAATTTTTTGAGTTTTAGAAAAAAGACATCAAGTCCTACTTCCGTTTTTGCTTGGGAATTGTAAGAGTTTTGGATAGTATCCAAAAACTTCTCCCAGTCCAAGCCTGAAAATTGTGACATTGTAAAGTTAGAAAGAAAGGAGAAGGGAAAGAAAGGGGATGGGGAAAGGAGAAATTTTTAGCAGCTAAAAATTTCTCCTTTCCCCATCCCCTTTCTTTCCCTTCTCCTTTCTTTCTAACTTTACAATGTCACAATTTTCAGGCTTGGACTGGGAGAAGTTTTTGGATACTATCCAAAACTCTTACAATTCCCAAGCAAAAACGGAAGTAGGACTTGATGTCTTTTTTCTAAAACTCAAAAAATTAATGGAAAGAAAATCCAACCTAGGTTGGCACATTCGATTTTTTGACCGATACTTGAAAGAAAAGGTCAATCCCCAAGGATTGAGAGTGCAAATTTTCCCCACATTTGAAATGACTGAATCAGCATTAAAAGACAAATGGGAGGAAAATTTGAATACATGTTCTTCTAACATGATGATTATGTTGAGGGACAAACACATTATTGATCTTGCTGAACTGGATAGGGAAATTGTGAATTTACGTGGTTCAAGTAATCACTTAACCTCGAGTAGTGAATATCAGAAAAAGGAGTCAGATTTATTACAGCATCTAGAGAATTACAATAAGAACGTAATCATGAGGAAGGACCAAAAGTTTTATAAAGACCAACTAGCATTTGCAGGAGGTTATGCATACAAGTGGCATCATAATCTTAACCAAAAGGGAAAGAAAACCTTTAGACGTAATAACCAATATGAACCTACTGCATATAAATCTGATTCAGATGTATCAGCTTCATCCTCTTCCGTTTCTTCACAGAGAACCATCTCAAAAACCTTTCGAGGACCAGCAGGACGAGGGCGTGCACCCAAACGCGGTAATGGTGGTGGGCATAACACACAAGGGGGGACACTTAAAAAACGCATGGTTTCTCCTCAGGTTCCCACGGACCAATCCATTAAGAACCAAGAGGTGGTAATAGACACAAGTGGTGACCTGGTGGTGGGCAACACTCCTTTGGTAATGTTTTCCAATGAGAGGGAAATTATAAGTCAAAAAGAACAGGGAGCAATTCCCAAAACTGTTAATAGACAAACCAACTCAGGTAATATCCCTTTAGGACCTTGCCTAATTCCGTCAACTCCACTACCCACAATGAAACTAGGAAAAATGGACCCCTTTGTGATAAAACAAATGCAGCTGACTCAGGATTAGACATTGTAAACCTCTCAACGTACAATCTCTCTACCACTGAAATTGAGGTGCTGAAACTGGGTCTCAGTTTCTGCCCCTCACAAAAAGTGGATAAATTTACCCTAATTAAAGACTTACATTTGTTTGCTAGAAACCTTACTTATAAATTTATGTTTGATACTGACAGGGGACGTATAGCCTCTAGGGAGGAGGAACTGTACAAAGATTTCAAAGTACAAGATTTTAGAGCGTTAAAAATCCTAATCCAACTGTTGGATGAAAACGAGAGTTCGGAAGATCTTATTGATCCCTCGGATGAAGTTGAATTGGAGGTAGAACCGATCTCAGAACCTTGTAAATTTAAGACAAAATCACAAAGATTCCCTAACTTACAAACTTCCCCAGCAGTATGGGCCTTCCTTAAGCAAACAAGGAAACAAATCGAAAACCTAGTAATCCCCAAAATCTCCGAAAACAACCTATCAAGACAGCAACAACAAGCACTTACCCAACTCACTAATAACAGCGAATTAGTGATAAAACCCTCTGATAAAGGGGGTAATGTAGTTGTAATGACTAAGACCCAGTATATCAGAATGTGTGACAAAATCCTATGCAATGGTAACTGGTACAGGATAATATCAGAAGATGATGTTCCAAAAGCCAGATCCAGTTATATTTCTTTGATTTCGTTAGCATTTCAACAAGGTCTAATTGATCAAGACCTTAGGGAATATCTAGAGATTAAGTGGCCTATAACTCCTACGTTTTATTCACTGCCAAAAATACATAAGGACATCAGGGTTCCACCTGGCCGTCCTATCATCTCAGGTATAGGTAGCCATACGGAAACTGCAAGCAAGTATGTCGACATGCAATTGAGACCTCATGTGATGGCATTGCCATCATACCTAAAAGATACATTGGAACTTCTTAAAATAGTGGAAGGTTTGAGCGTACCCCCAGGATCAATTTTGGCAGCAATAGACGTGGAGGCCCTCTACTCTAGTATTCCTCATATAAAGGGGATCCAAGTTGTTTCTCAATTCTTGCGTGAACAAGATCACAATAATTGGAAACTGTGTAATTTCATTACAACTCTGTTGGAGCATATATTGACTAACAACGTTTTTGTCTTTAATGGCTCAACCTACCTCCAGGTACAGGGTGTGGCGATGGGGACCTCTTGTGCCCCATCGTATGCCACCCTGTACCTGGGGGGTTGGGAAAGAGCAATATTCTCGGATGACTCCGCCGCGCTATACCTCCGCCACATTTTATTGTGGCGGAGATATATCGACGACATTTTAGTCGTCTGGACTGGTGGAGCAGACCTACTAGGCAAATTTATGGAGTACTTATCCCTCAATGACTACAATCTAAAATTCACGATCCAATCAGATACAAAAAGCATCCCCTTCCTCGACCTAACAATCTCAATAAATGATGACGGTACTCTGTACACTAATTTATATAGAAAAGAAACAGCAGGAAATACTATTCTTCACTACTCCAGCTCGCATCCAAGATCCTTGGTGCGAAGCATTCCTTACAGTCAGTACCTAAGACTTCGGCGCAATTGTGCAAAGGAGGAGGATTTTGAAAAAGAGGCATCTGCCCTCTATTCACGACTCCTATTGAGAGGATATAGTAAAAAGGTTTTGAAACGAGCATATGTAAAGTCTAAGATAAATACTAGAGATGTATTACTATTCAAGCAGAAGGAAAAAGAGCACAATCCGACAACCAAACTTATAACTACTTTTAGCTCTGATCAAAACATCTTCCGCCAACTGGTCAGCCATAATTGGCATTTCCTTGCCGAAGACCCCATTATCTCAAAATACATTTCCCAGAGACCGGAAATTGTTTATAGGAAATGTAGGTCCATCAAAGATGGTCTCACACATAGCCACCTGGTACCTGATGCTCCGGATCCTCAGGAGCCTGAGATACCAGGTACCTATAAGTGTGGACAATGTGATATCTGCCCTTGGATTGAGGAAGGAGATGGCTGTTTACTCCCTAGAGGAGGTTTCCTTAAGTCCAAGAGGCATGCCAATTGCACAACCATAGGCATTATATATCTTGCCAAATGTCGCTGTGGAGCATTCTATATAGGAAAGACGAAAAGAACTTTTGCGAGAAGAATTAAGGACCATCTCTATTATTTAGATGCGGGATTGCTCTATACTCCTATTTGTAAACATGTAGGCCTGCACCATAGCTATGACCCTTCATTTATTTCTTTTTTTGCATTGGAAGTCATTCCCTTACCAGAAAGAGGTGGGGACTTCGACAAAAAAATCCTCCAACGCGAAGCTCGTTGGATTTTTGACCAGCGAGCCACATATTCGCCAGGGCTTAACACATCTTTGTCATTCAAACCCTTTTTATAGTCAAAGCTTTTGAGCTGTTTATTATTATAACCAGTTGTCACTGGTTTTGAATCACTGAGATGTTACTTAAGGACCCGGTATTTATATAACCATCTTCAGTTGCTACATATGGGTCATTGCTAGGTCTACCTTAATTTTAATTTTACTATGCTCCTATATATTCAGTGGATGCTCCGATAGGTATACAACTCTTGATTTGTTTGGTTGGCTCTATAGCGTCGCCCCTCACGTCAAAATATCTATATGTATATATAGATATATACATATATATCTTTTATATGTATTTTTGTATGTATTCTTTGTATTTAGATACTTTTCATTCCAGTCTGATTTAATCCTGCTATTTTATGACTACAATGCTTTATTTTGCTCTGTTAGGTCGTATGATAAAATAGCTGGACGGTAGTAAAATCTCTAAACAATCGGTACTACTATGGACACTGCCTCTATCATTTTTCTCCTTATATCAGGCAATGTAAAACTGAACCACTATTGGATGTTTTGTGATGTAAAATTAAGAACAGACTCTGGCTTGTCTCTCCAGAGTTAACTATATGCCTAATTATATATGCTTTGAGTACTACTGTATACTAAATTATTATTTCTGCTTTTTGAGCTTTGAGCTGTACGATTCACTATGCAGGGGACTTCTTGATGCAAAGAGAGATTGGACCTCACACTAAGCGTGGTGCGGCCAATCACATGTCCCAACACAGGGGGCGCGTTATCCTAGGCGCCTCTGTCTCCCATCAAGTGCTTCGGATGGGACGCACACGCACATCCGGCCGATCGTTTTCCCTTGGCTGGTAAGAGACGTCCGGTTTACGTCTCTTCATTATGCGCTCCAGCATATGTCATCACGCTGAAGCGCATAATCTGCGTGCGCATTCGTTTTGGGACACGTGAACCGGAAGTGATGCCAGGGGTCAGCCTTGACTCTTTTCACTTCCGGTGGAAATACAGCTATTTAAGTCAGCGCGGACAGTGTATATGTCAGACGCTGACTTGGACAGCTGGAGGAAGGACAACACAACTAAACTTGTGAAGCTAGCATACGGACCCCTTTTGTCCTTATGCTGCCACTATTCAACAAAGGTAATGACGATCTTTTACTCTGATTAATTAGTGTCTCACTTAGGCTATTTAGCCATCTCTACCATCCCAAATATTAATTCCCTTTTTGTATTTATCTCCCTGTAGAATTCAAGTGGTAACATATGGTACTTTATTTGGACCACGTTATCAATATTACTTGTAATTCAACGGAGGCATTACATTCATGGATTACAACTGGAAATATTAATATATCTTTTCCCATTTACTACTTAAGGTAAAAAAACTTCTGCTCTTATATATTTAGACTATTGCCTCATTATGACATTCAGTCACAGGCACTATGTTTGTTATTACTCTTTATAGAATAACTATTAAAACTTGTATATTTTTATATTTACTTTTTATTCATAGAATTTTGTGAAAACCTCTTGGGAACCCCCTAGGATTCATCTAACAGTACAAAAATTAATCTTAATCTTGCTATTATTAAGGTAAACATCGCCATTAAGCTCTCATTGGATATACTCTATTCTATAACAATCATTAAATGCATGGACACTTAATATATTAACTAATATATACATACTCTTTTAGACTCTCTAATATTATTTAAACCTTTTTGCTTGTTTTTAGAAAGAATATAAATACAACTATTAGTCATCTATATCCTCTTTTGTGTTGAACCTTCCAAACATTTCATTGTCCGCACCTGCTAAAATCAAGTGGATCTGGCTTCCATTGATTATAAGTGGAGTAACGAGTCTCCTGATTGCATCCAGTGCCCCCCCTGCTGAATCTGAGGCAGGTCTTTCTGCCCAGTTCTATGAGCTTTTTAACGGAAATGGTAAGCGCGCTATATACTCCCCCTTCTATATATATGTTTAAAACACATTTTGTTCAAGGTTTAAAATCACATAAATATAATAAACTGTTGTATTAATGATGAATCTTTATGTCGTACGCAGACTGCTACATACATAAAAGGAACAGGAACATTATGCAAGCCCTGATGAAGCACATATAAGTGCGAAACTAGTTGGCAAATTCGCATGAATCTTCCTTCAAATAACCTGTTTTCCCTTTACTTTGTTTTTCATGAAACTGTGGTTTATGACCATATGTATATCTTATTATGTAAATTATATGAAATATGATATTTTATATTGTCATAATTAAATTATTTTTGATACTACTTTAAACTTTGTGTTTTGTGCGCCTACCTTATATACCAAGAGCAACACATCTCACTTAAAAAATCCCTATATTCGGAGAGGAACTGTCCTCCCCCAATATATGCCAAACTCCTTTTTTATTCTGAATAAAAATGTATACTTTATTACTTTATCATATGTGTTAATATAATAAAATAATAAAGTTTAAATTTTTATTGGTTTCAGAGAGGGAAAACCAAGGAAGAAAAAAATTAAAAACATTAATTAATATTACAATAATGGAAGTGATGTGGAATCTCCAAAAAAGAATGAAACACTCAAAGATGGAATAGAATGACCACAAGTAGAGCAGGTCTAAATATATCTAATGAGAGTCTATGTAGGAATGAAGACAAAGATAAGTATTGATAATTCATAGTAATGTGTAATACTCAAGCCTACTCATGGTGTAGGCTTTTGGGGATACGAGTATCTAGTCTAAAGATCCAATGGACCTCACTTCTGCATAGAAGGGAGAATCGGTCACCACCACGGGTCAGGCAATCTGCCCTTTTAACTATTTGAACTTTAAAGGATTGTACGTTCTAATGGTGAAATTGGTCGGAGTCCAGTTTGAGGTTGCCATTCATACACCCAGCATAGCGACAACACGAAAGTGTGACTTCAGGGAGTCTTTTCTTTACTGCCATTGCTATCAGTGTGTTAGAACTACAACTCTCCCCCTCCAACTGTGATCGAGAAGAGAAGGAGGTGTTTTGTAGTACTAACATACTTCCAATGCTATGGTGACAACACTGCTTCTTCATAGATACAGTACAGAGAGCGTTGACCTCTTACGACAGGAACTCCAAAACTAAAAAAATTGTTTTGCCTTTAGTTATACTTTAGCAAATTAATGTTTTGACATTCTTAAAAAAAAATAACAGGTTTGGTAATACTGTACAGACCCTAAGGAGCATATATGCATCTTTACCATGCTATTATGTCACTTAGATCTGTTGACAGGCCCCACAGGTAAGTTTTGACTTGATGGGCAAAGAATATTGTATGTTGTCCAATCGCTTGTGGGATTCATGTACCGTTAACCACCTCGTCCTGGCAGCATGGCCAGGAAGATGTTCCCCCATTCTCTGATAGAGTTAAGAAAAGTAGTGGGGTACCTTCTTGTTGACCACCTGCTGATTAGACAGTTATGAAAAACCTACACACTGATAAGTCTTCATCATTTCTGCTTCCCCTGTACATGTCAGTTCATATACATGCAGCAGGGCTGGATGAGCTACCAATGTTTTTCCTCCCTCTCCCAAAGTGCTTCTGTTTCTTTTGCCTCTGATGCAGCCAGTTTGATCTGGCGAAAACCAATCAGAAGTATGCAATATACATTTTAAAATTTACTTTGAGCCCATCGATATATTATGAAGAACAATGGGTGGTCTATCCGTTCTTGTCAGTTTGGAATTTTTAACCCGAACAGTTTTGTCCCGAACAGTTAGCTCCAGAGGTCCCATATGCCCATTTGGTGGCCTTAATTTCATGCAAAAGGACTTGTTAAATATTTCTCACAGCAAAATGATAGGTTACCACTATTGAGTGCTATTTATATCTATTAGAATCTCCTCTGGACCACAGTGTCCTATATAAAATTATACTAAGCACCACCATTGATTTGTTTGGAGCTTTTATATTTGAAACTAAAATTCCTGTGGAACTTTCTATATTTTCTGGAGTCCTGTTGCTCATGGATATACATGTACCTATAAGTGTGTTCTGGTGCTCAAAGGCTATTTTCCAGTATATCAATTGAAGGACCAAACACTTAAGTGGTTGTCTGATTTATGGGGTTCACTTTATTGTTGAAATTTACAATACAATAATATTATTGTGGTATATTTAAATATATAGGGAAAGAGGAGGGAATTTATGTACTATTGTACTAAAGTGGTTATGGTTTTAGTATAGTGTCCTTGTGTGTTATATATAGTTGTGTGGGTTTTGTATTAAAATTAAAGTTAAACGTTTTTTCACAGCCTAGTGATATATTTGATTGATAAATAAGTTTGAATATCAATGGAGGTTGTGTCTAAACCAAGGTTTTTATTGGAGTAGTGTTCAAGGGTGTTAGGGTCCTTTCACACGAGCGGACCGTTCGTCCGTTCATTACAAGTCCGTTAACGGTCTTGTAATGAATCCCTATGGGATCGCGTCCATTAGCGGATGGAGCATCTGCTAACGTCCGCGTCCGTCGGGATCCGCTTTTGCGAACGGAAGAAACCCTATTTTTCTTCCGTTCGGCGTAACGGATGCAGACGGACAGACAGTCTGCATCCGATCCCCCATAGGGGAGAGCGGAGCAGAGACAGGGCGGTCTCTACACTGTGTGCGGGGACCGCCCTATCCGCCGACAGCTCAGCGGGGATGACGGAGGATCCCCGCTGAGCTTTGGCGGACACACGGAGCGGACACAGAAACGGTCCGCTTCGTGTGAAAGGACCCTTATACTGATGACTTCCTCCTTTATTTTATTTAAGATTTTCAAATTGATATTAATTAGTAATACATATTGTGCTGTGGAGGGGATAACATAGTGCTGATATAAAGACAGATATTTGTACTTATAGTAGTTGTATATAAAAATGTATTTAATTACTGTATTTTCAAATAAATACACAACCACATAAAAATGTGTTTTTCTTTCTGGTCATTGTTGTGTAAATATCTATAGGGATATAGTTAGTTACATTAGCTGCATCTACTTGCTACCTTTGTAGCCATCACAGGGGTTTTGTTTCATTATGTTTTTTATAAATGATACATTTAGAGAAACTACAGTAAGAGGGTTAAGACTACATTAGATTCAGCCTTTGCATATACTGGGGCAGATCCACAAAGAAATTACGCCGGCGTATCTATTGATACGCCGGCGTAATTTAAAAATTCCTGCGTCGTATCTTTGTTTTGAATCCTCAAAACAAGATACGACGGCATCTCGGCTTGATCCGACAGGCGTACGTCTTTGTACGCCTTCGGATCTTAGATGCAATTTTTCAGCGGCCGCTAGGTGGCGTTTCCGTCGTAATCCGCGTTGAGTATGCAAATTAGCTATTTACGGCGATCCACGAACGTACGTCGGCCCGGCACATTTTTTCCATCATTTGCGTTTGGCTTTTTCCAGCGTATAGTTAAAGCTGCTATATGGTGGCGTACTCAATGTTAAGTATGGCGGTCCTTCCCACATACAATTTTTTGCGTCGTTTGCGTAAGTCGTTCGCGAATAGGAATTTGCGTAGAATGACGTCACCGTCATAAGCATTGGCTGGTTCCGGTTTAATTTCGAGCATGCGCACTGGGATACCCTCAGGGACGGCGCATGCGCAGTTAAAAAAAACGTCGATTACGTCGGGTCACGACGTATTAACATAAAACACGCCCCCATCACAGCCATTTGAATTCCGCGCCCTTACGCCGCAACAGATACGCTACACCGCCGTAACTTACGGCGTGGAATCGTTGTGGATTCAAACAAAACAAAAGTAAGTTACAGCGGTGTAGCGTATCTTAAATACGCTGCGCCCGGCGCAGATGTATGTGGATCTGGCCCCATGTGTGTAAACCTGAACTCCAGTCACACAGCTAAATACACAAATGAAATACATACAAAGTAGAATTCAAGGATAAACCTAATTTGTCTTAAAACTGTCCCGCCCCTCCTCCTAACACCTATGCTAACTAATCTGTGTAAGAAAGATTTATACACTTATCTATTTTGAGCCTGTTCTGGCCCTGTGTTAGTCAGTGGCGGTTGCAGAAGAGGGAGAGCTGACAGCTGATGGGCCATAGGTTCCTATGGGTGACATCACCACTGTAGGCTTTACCAGCCATTGTTGAGCGCTTCTCTCCTCTGCAGCCTGCATAGATGTTAGGATGGGGGAGGGAGCTTTTTTTTTTACACTAGTTACATTTAGCCTTGAATCTACTACTACTACTTTAAATGGAGTAGTTTTGCCTGACAAACAATTTATACTTTTGACAAATCAGTTTGGAAATTACACTGTTCTGCCACATGGCCCTGTCTGGCAGGGCAGAAGACTTTACTTTTCTGTGCTGCAGTTAAATAAAACTTACAAGTCTTGTCCCTCCCCCATCCTTTCAGCATGTTCCTTAGCACATAGGTACTGTGCAACTGACTGACTATGTACTGCTTCTGCTCCCCCAGTATTAGGGATGCATTATTTTTGTCTTCTACATCTGTCTTGAGTTAGGCTTTAATACCTAAAGATTCAGTAAATGTCACTATTGTTACCAGGTAATTTGTTCAAGCACAAATGTGAGTTCTATATGTCAGAACTGCTTTGTTAATTCTACTGTTTTGATTTTTGTGAACACATAAATCCCGATGGATAAAGCCAGGTATATACTGTATGTCACAATGCACAGAGACATCACTTGCGTTTATGGACTGATTTGTAAATTATGTAAGTAAACCTGTATTTTTCATCTGCCTGTTGGCCTTTATTTTAAATAGACCTTTTGTATTTAATGTACCAAGAATAACACTGTTAGGAATATTGTCCACCTACTCAAAAAAATCACATTTGTTGGGTAGAGATAATCATGTATTAACTACTAAAATGCTAAAAATTATTATTAGAGGTAGGAGAAGAAACATAATACCTTGTGCTTACGGAGGCTTCCAGGACTGGTTGGGGTGGAGATAGGAGACTGCTTAGATTTAGGGGTAGACAGTTGACTGCTTGATGTTCCATTTGCTGCCAAAGAATAGAAAAAAAATTACATTTTAAGTAGTGTAAAGAATACATAGCATTAACGCACAAATCAAATGTACAATCACATTTCAGTATCTATGCAACAAGCCAATAAACTGTCCAGTTTGAAAATAATTTGTAATAAGGAGCGCAGAGTTGGTTCAACATGTTTAAGAATATGCAATATACATCAAGCCATAAATGCTGCAATGAGCTCATACTATGTTAACCCTTAATGTGTAATGCACAACCTAGGTCTGCTACCTGCCTATGTGCCAATTGGTCTTTAATGATGGGTTCTGCCCATAGTGACCACTTGGGCGCCCAAAATGCACTCTTAACTACCAAAGCTGGAAGCTGATTGGCCTAGGAACAATGCAGACACTTTCTGTCCTAGTCCTCTAGATCAGTGGTCTGCAAACTTTTTTTAACCAAGGGCCGGTTTATTGTACATCAGATTTTAGGGGAGCCAAACTGTGGGCAGTGGAAGCAGAAAATGTCCTGGGGGTCACTGGGAGTAAAGAGTGCCCCACCTTTGGTATTAGGGGAGGATTAGTGCCAATCATTGGTGTCAGTGGGGCAAATAGTGCCCTATTGTTGTTGTCAGTGGAAAGAATAGTTCCCCAAGGGCTCGATAAAGGCAAGTAAAGGGCCCCATCCAGCCTCTTGGCTGCAGTTTGGAGACCACTGCTCTAGATCAAAGAAAATATTTTACTTTGTTTTTTGAGAACCCAAACCCATTCAGAGAACCTTTCCACAGGTACAGCAAATATTTTAGATGTTGATGTTCTGTATCTACCTATCTAACTCTCTCTCTCTCTCTCTCTATATATATATATATATATATATATATATATATATATATATATATATATAAAAAAATATTTTGTCCTTTACAGTATGCCATGCTTAAAAACAACATCTTTGGTATTTACAGTCTGAACTATTCATGCTCAGGTCTGCTGGAGGCCAGACTTTAGCAACGCAATCGTGTTCTTGACATGTAGTGAATAAGACAAGAAGAAAGATATAGAGGACAAAGGGAATATGCTATTTCTACCTTTCTGCTAAACTCACAATGCCTCCAGAATTGTGTGGACAGCTGCTGACATTTGAGAAAAAGCAAAAGATCATAGTGCAAAACTTGGACTAAAATAAATCTAAAACATATGCCATAAGTTATAAGAAGCATAATAAGACAGTAAAAATATCTCAACTAAAAGTACCCATAGACAGAAAATGATAACAGACTCGTCTAAAATCAGACAACTATGGATATGAATGATGGATTGAAGAATCTGATTGACTGATAAATTCTTCCTCCAGTCACCTTTCGCAATTATGGCCTAAAGAATCTGAAGGTGCCTGAAAGAACCGTCTTTGCTGCATATGGCAAAGCAACCACGAATGGCTTTCCTTTTTTCAAATAAAATAAAATCTGACAGGGAATATGAATGATTGCTATTAGCAGGGCAGGACTTAGGGTGGTGGGGGCCCCTGGGGGCTTGAGTGTTGAAGGGGCCCCCTGGAGCCGAGAATTGGGGGGGATCTAAAATGTTGAGCGAGGGGGGGGGGATCATAGTGGTTAAGCGGGGGGGGGGTGTGCATTAAAGTTGTTGAGCAGGGGGGGGGACAAATTGATTTGTTGTGCATTAAAGTTGTGTCGGCTGTCTTCCCTTCAGCAGATCCACAAACCGCTCTGGTTCCTCCTGGGGGGGGGGGTTGTTGAGCGGGGGAGTGCCTCTCATCTGTGCCGACAGCCGGGGCCACAGACTGTCATTAGCCCGGCTGTCGGCTTTCTTCCCTTCAGCAGCCACAGTCCTCCACACACCGCTCCAGTTCCTCCTGCTTCCGTGCTGCCTCCTCTTGCAATGCGGGAAAATTAACCCTTCCGCAGGACTGTGGGAAAGTCCCGCAGAATCCGTGCGTGTTGGGAGGTATGCGCAGGACCGCCATCAGGAATTTTGGGGCCCCTTACATAGCTTAAGGCATGGGCTGTCGCAAATTGAGAAGCGGGGGGGCCTTTACAAAAAAAGAAGAAATAAAGAAAAATATATATATATAAAAAAGGGGTAGCCATCCGGGGCCCTGGGGACCTCTGGGCCCTTTAATAAAAAGAAAAAAGAAACCTCTGGGCCCTTTAATAAATAAAAATAAAACTAAAATAAATAAACATTTATAAAAAAAATACATAAAAAAAGGGAGTTTGCTATGCGGGGCCCTGGGGACCTCTGGGCCTTTTAATAAAAAAAAAATATATATAAACAAAAATAAAAAAATTAACATTTATAAAAAAAAAGGGGGGTTGCCACATGGGGCTCTGGAGACCTCTGGGCCCTTTAATTATATATATATATATATATATATAACATTTTTTTTAATTAACAAAAAAAAAAAGGGGGGTTGCTGTCCGGGGCCCTGGGGGCCTCCAGACCCCTAAAAAAAAAAGAAAAAAAAGGGGGGGGTGACATCCGTGGGCCCTGGAGACCTCTGGGCCCTATAATAATAATAATAATAATAATAATAATAATAATAATATATATAAAATATATAAAAAAACTTTTTTTTAATAAAAAATAAATAAAAAAAGGGGGGGTTGCCGTCCGGGGCCCTGTGGGTTGCCCTGGGGGTTGCCATCCGGGGCCCCCTATTGGGCGGGGCCCATGGGCTTGAGCCCAGTCAAGCCCAATGTTAAGTCCAGCCCTGGCTATTAGGGACATGGACAGTTTAAATCATAGTAGAAAAATTGTCTGCCTCCCTATAGAATTAGGGACTAAAGAGGAGGTAAACCCTGATGGGTTTTACTTCCTCTTTAATTCCCTGCAAAGGTAAAGCATAATGGGCTACTACGCACAGCCCATTATGTGTCACTTACCTGAAACTGAAGCCTGCAGAATTTTTTTCTATATCTGTACTGTGTTCCAGCATGAAACAACTCTTGGACTTTGCCTCTTTACAGGGTATACCTGTAATTAAGACTGGTCAGTTCTGCTCCCTCTCCGTGTGCAGGGTAACTGGTCATGTGTTTGCCTCCCTTGTGGTTTCTGCAGGCATCCATAGACAGCTCTGCTCCCTGCACAGGTTATGTACAACACAGCAATGATGCCACTAGTATTTTTAAAAGGTAATATCTTGGTTTACAAAGGCATTTGATGCGTACAATGTGGATTAATACCCTTTGAGAAATATAGGCTCATAAAAGAACATATTTCAGTGAGAGTTATGATGCCTGGAGTTCATCTTTAAAATCAGCACAATATAGTGTCTGGCACACAGCTTTTCTTTTCCTGAGGCTTTAATAAGAGTATTTCCCAGGTTCCATTATTTGTTCCTCTTTTTTTCTCAACAGCATCCTGAGTATCAATTTCCTTTAAAGCGGTTGTAAAGCCTGCCTTGTTATTTTTATCTACAGGTAAGCCTATAATAAGGCTTACCTGTAGGTAAAATGAATATCTCCTAAACCTTTAGGAGATATTCAGCCTGCATACAGCCACTGAGGTCACCGATGCATGCACTCTGAAGGTCTGGCATACCGTGACAAACCTTCAGAGCTTCTTGCCGGAACCGAGTGGAAGTTGCATGTGGGAGTGACATCCTCACGGCTCCAGACACTCACAGCGCCAGAGCCTGCGAAGAAAGGCTGTGGGAAGGTATCCGCCCTCTCAGCGGTTATCAGTTGCCGCTGGAAGGGCTTTGTTCTAAGGTATTTCATAATGTGCTAGTATGTGATACATACTAGCACATTATGCCATTGGCTTACAGTTTTTTTATTTTATTCTGCAGCAGTTTACTACCATCATTTGTGGAACACGAACCTTGTTATTTCAAAATACCCTTTATACACACACACACACACACACACACACACATACATACATACATACATATATATATATACACACACACATACATATACACACATACACACACACACACACACAATACATATTTAATTAACTCATTAGTATCTTGATAATATAATTCTTAGGTTTTGGACTGTATACCTCTCCAAGCCCCTGCAGAATAACATGTGCCCTCCCTAGGACAGCCATCTTTAAAATCTACTGGGATGCAGATGCAAATTTGGACCTGATAGGCCTGGTGTATCTCTGCTGGATAATTGCTTCCAGACTCATGGAAATGCTTTTATCTCCTTACTCCAACCCCTCCATTAAGCAAGCATGAAATTAAAGCCCGGAAAACATGCCTTGCTGATTAGATTGTCTTGTTTCTGAGATTAATTTGTAACTATTACAATACCATCACCCTGCATTTGCTTATAGAGACAATGTGAAGTCCCTATGTGGTTATGTTCTCTGATGGAGATGTCACTTGAATAAACAAAGTTGCATCTTTGTGAAACAAGTACAGTACTGTATATTGTGTTAGAGAAACTTGAGACGGGATAAAATACACAAATACACTTTTTGGAGCTACATGACACTTTTAAATCTATTTGACTTATTTACAGTAATCTGTAGTTCCTAATGACTGCCACTAAGGTAGACATACATGGTATTTCAAGGCACATACATTGGGAAATAGCAGCAGTACCAGTATTCTTATGCTTGTCTTCTGATAAATGCCACAGAGTAATAAAGTCAAAACTAATGCAAATAAAATATGTACTCAGTCTTCAGTAAAATATTTGTTTCCATTTGACATGATATGAAATAATAATATGATATATAATGATATGATCGTCAAAGAATTGCCTAAAGTCTTAAAAACGCATTTTATTCATATGCTTGTATACATGTTCAATATATGTTTGTTTCACTAATTCTCTAAAACATCTAATTTTCCAAAATCAGTCAGAATAGCCTGTTTTTTTTTTTTTTTTTTTTTTTTTTAAACCACATTTAATACAAGCATTGGCAACATACACTTTATTCATGTTGTGATATGGGGGATCGTTAGTACAGTGATAAAAGCATTTTTTTAAGAGAGACTATGCCAATCTAAACGTGCCAGCCCAGTTTTATTTGAACAAAAACTAAAAGTTGCACATGTAGGGGTTTAAGTTTCACACAGTAAAACAGGGTACGAAAAATACCAAGCCACCTGGCTTTTGCTTCAGCAGCACCTCTGCTCCTGTCATTGGCCCCTCAGACCATCACATCCATCTTTTCCTGGCTCTCTGGACTTTGCTGGCTCACCCAGCCTGTAGTCACAGCTCCCTGCTGTATGGGCCCACTCCAGGCATTTCATTAGAGGTTCTTTTGACACTGTGGGCTCTCACTCCCTTGAAATTTACAGATTTCCCTGGATTTGCCCAGTTGTTCCAGCTTTCTCGTAGCCACCTCAACTCTCTCAAACATGGAGCACTGGGGTTAATTTACTAAAGCTGGTTGGTGCTTAAAGCGGTTGTGTAAACCTCCGCTGGTTTAAACAAACAAAAAAACAAACACCTCTAAGACAATGGTATAATGTGCTAGCATGCATCGCCTCGGTACCAGCACAAAGCTTTAAAGTTCCAGCAAGGTATGCCGGCCCTTCAGAACGCATGTGCTGGTGATGTCACTGACGGCACACAGGGTGAATATCTCATAAACAGTGCTCCTTTAGGATATATTCATTTTACCTAGAGGTAAGCCTTATTATAGGCTTACCTGTAGGTAAAAATCACAAAGCAGGCTTTACTACTGCTGTAATTTAACAAGCTAAATTTTACCCTCTTCAGTTTTAGTAAATCAACCGCACAGTCTCTTGAGTAGAGTCCCTCTATCTCCTAACACAATTACACACGTCTTCAAACAGGAGCACACCTCCCTCCTGGCTGGAGCATTGAGTTATGGCCAAGCCTCGCTTATAATGAGTGTGCACACCTGTACCCTCACACAGGCTGCAGGTCTTTAATAAGACCTGGACACAGGTTTGAAGGCGTCATCCCACCCAATACACTTTAAAAGCATTCAAGCTCCAGGCCTCCACCTGGGATTACAAAACCTGAGAAAATTGAATACCACATTTTCTCTGCTCAGAAACACTACTCTGAAGCCCCATACATGGCATTAGTGTGAACCCTGTGTTGGTTTTCCCTATACTTACAGTGGCAGGACCTAGCACTCTGACAATAGAGAAACAGTATGCATATACTGTATAATATATACGGAATATATATATATATATATATATATATATATATATTACAACTTATCACTAACATTACTATTGGACAAGAAATACTGCAAATAAAAGCATAAGATTTTGATCTGAAGTGGTTTTCAGATGCTTTTGTGCTAAAAATGGCACCTCAAAACTGCCTTCCATTTATTTTAATACATGCTTTCATACTGGAGCGATTGTAGGGCGGTGAAAAAAGTCCTGTAACCAGCATCTTTGGGGCATGTTTGCAGCGCTTTAACCACTTGCACTTACACCCCCTTCCTGCCCGATCATTTTATAGCGCTGCCACACTTTGAATGACAATTTCACGGTCATGCTACTATATCCAAACAAATGTTTTATCATTCTCTTCACACAAATAGAGCTTTCTTTTGGTGGTATTTAATCACTGCTGGGTTTAAAAAAAAAAAGACCAAATAAAGACCAAATAGTTTGAAAAAAAAATGTTTTTTACTTAGTTTCTGTCAGTAAATTTTGTAACTAAGTAATTTTTCACCTTCACTCATGTGCGCTGATGAGGCGGCACTGATAGGCTGAACTAGTGGGCATTGATGAGGTGGCACTTATGGGCACTGATGAGGCAGCACTTATGGGCACTGATTAGGTGGCACTGATGAGGAGACACTAATATGCCGCACTTATGGGCACTGATGGGCAGTAATAGGCGACACTGGTGGGCACTGATAGGCGGCATGGATAGGCGGTACTGATGGGTGGCACTGATGGGCATTGATGGACAGCAGTGATGGGCAGCACTGATAGACTACACTG
The DNA here is from genome assembly GCF_905171775.1 of Rana temporaria. Classification (NCBI taxonomy): domain Eukaryota; kingdom Metazoa; phylum Chordata; class Amphibia; order Anura; family Ranidae; genus Rana; species Rana temporaria. Next base: position 88,371,839 of record NC_053497.1, on the reverse strand, counting down.
ACTGGCATTGCTAATTAGCACTGATTGGTGGGCACTGATTGCTGCCACTGGTGGGCACTGATTGGTGACACTATATTGCTATATTGTAATCAGTGCCCTGATTACATTCCTAGATGTCCCCCTGTATGGAGATGCCGCTGATCGACTCTCCTCGCCACACACTCTGTCAGTGTGAAGGGAGGAGAGCCGATTACCGGAATCTCCGTGTTTACATGTGACCGGCTGTTATTGGACACAGCTGATCACATGATTAAAGAGTCTCAGACGTGGCTCTTTACAGAGATCGGGGTAACGCGTGTCCTAGCAGCACGGTGCAATCGCTGCGCTGCACGCCGTTCTGGGATACCGTCATATGATGTTGCCCCAGAACGAGAGCCGGCCGTCCTCATTTGATAGTGGGTGGGTGGCAACTAGTTAAAAAGCAATGGGCAGTGCTTCAAAAGCGCCACAAAACATCTCTTTTTTTGTTTTGTTTTTTAAAGTCACAGCTAGCGCCTCAAAAGCGTTGCAAAAACAACTGGTGTTTTATCGACAGTTTTTGTGGCACTTCAGTATGAAAGGGGTGTTGTAATTGGTGATTGGTTAGACAACTGGTTATAGTTACAAATTTTATGATTTTATTGCAGTATTTAATGTCCAGTTTCCTCCCCTATTATCGCTGGCACTTTTTGAGCCCTGATGAAGGGGTGATTTTGAGCCCCCTCACACACAATACAAATGTACAAGACTAACTAGTACTTTGGCCCTGTCATCATTTCTACATTTACCCCTGAGAACACCCCAGATGAGCTAGCTGTTGATTTCGAATTGCAACCTCCACCTCTTTCCAAGGATCTGCTAAAGTGATGTACAACAGTTAAACTAGCATTACCATAGCAGTTTTTGACTTTCTGTGTGCCCCCCAGTAACAGTGAACCTGTTATGTTTCCACTTTCTTTAACAGGGTGACTACAGTGTATGATGTAAGCCCTGCAGTGAAAGTTGTCACCCTGTGGACATATCATTTTCAAGGAATTTAAAATAGGCAACAATTAAATTAAAGCAAAGCTCCAGCTAAACTTTTTAAGCAGTTACAACAACGTAATTTGTATCCTTTGGATAAAAAGGTTTAAACCATATGATTAAGAGCTGACCACTGTTATTTGTTTTGTCTTAACCATGTAACTTTTGCTGGGCACCCTGGTCTGCATGTAAAAGTGGAAAGACATAGAAAGGCATATAAAGTAAATAAAACATTAGTAGAAAAATAAAAAGGACGTTATGCTAAAGGAGGGCATTGCATATATTTGTGGAGATACAGTAAAACCTTGGATTGTGAGCATAACTCGTTCCAGAAACATGCTTGTAATCCAAAGCACTTGTATATCAAAGCAAATTTCTCCATGAGAAATAATGGAAATTCAAATGATTCGCTCCACAACCATTTATTCATAAGTCCTTCAGTTTACAGTCCATATAAAAAAGATTATAGCAATGTAACCAGGTTGTGTAACCATAAAATGTCCAGCCACAAATGGAATCTTCCACAAGGGGATTAGAAGCAAATTCCAGCAGGAGCTACAGAGTATAAAAGAGAAGAGAGGCGCCTCTATGTGTAGCAATATGTAGCTAAATGTTGTACCCTCAATAAATGTAATCATATTGCTACACTAAGGCCCCATACACACAAGAGAATTTATCCGCGGATACGGTCCAGCGGACCGTTTCCACGGATAAATCCTCTCAAAGATTTCCGCAGATTTCTATGCGATGGAGTGTACACACCATCGCATTGAAATCCGCGCGGAAATCCTCTGGCGATGACGTGTCGCGCCGTCGCCGCGATTATGACGCGGCGACGGGCGCGACGCTGTCATATAAGGAATTCCACGCATGCGTCAAATCATTACGACGCGTGCGGGGAATCCCTTTGGACGGATGGATCCGGTGAGTCTGTACAGACGAGCGGATCCATCTGTTGGGATGGATTCCAGCAGATGGATTTGTTGTGCATGTCAGCAAATATCCGATCTGCTGGAATCCATCCCAGAGGAGATTTCTCCGCGGAAACAGATCCGCTGGCGTGTACACACCATAGGATCTATCCGCAGAAACCCATTTGCTGGGATTTATCTGCGGATGGATTCTATCGTGGGTATGGGGCCTTAGAGGCGCCTCTCTTCTCTTTTATACTCCGTTGTGACATGACGCTAGTCTTATATCAAGATATTGCTTGTATATCAAGTCAAAATGTATTTAAAAATGTTGCTTGTCTTGCAAAACGCTCTCAAACCAAGTTACTCTCAAACCAAGGTTTTACTGTATGCTGATTGGGACATCTAAGTGCAACAGGTGTAAAAAGAATTTCTGTCGGCGTAAAAAAGATTCATATACTGATTCAGATTTTACGGGTTTTACCCATATACTGTTACCAAAATACAATATTATTGTACCAACCCTAACATTTCCATTCTCGAACCATGGCAGGAATTGAAATGCCTTTTCTGAAGGGAACAAGTCTTTAGTCCTACAAGTTTATTTCTTTAGTACACATTAAACCTACGTTCTCCCCATTTTTTCATTTATGAATGACATAGATGGGTCAAAGAAAGGAAGGAAATGGTAAGCTCTAAGCTGTAAGACATATGGACTTCTTATTAATAATTAAGAAACACCATGCATAATTAATTTTAATTATGAATCTCACAAGTAAAATGAGGAAGTACAATCTTTATGTGGTTCTGTAAAATAGCACTTTTCTAACCACAAGCAGAAGGATATCTTTCAAAGTGACATTTTATTGGTCTACTTTAGACAAAACGTAAAGTAACACAAAAATATGTCTCGGTATCCAGACACAATAATTTCAGCTATAAACAAGTGTTTCATCACATCACATCACATCACATAATTCATATGACACAGCAAGGACACTTTCAAACTGAGGCGGGGGGGGCGTTTCATGAATCCGGTTTTGATAATATAATCCATTATTTAGATGATTATTTTTTTGTTTTTTGTCCCTCCTGATTCTGTGCTTTGTTTTTATTTACTAAAACAGTTTTTTTGTATATCAGATAATTTTGGTTATTCCTTTAGCTTTTGAGAAAACAGCTTTTCCCACTACTTCATTGGAGTTTTTTGGAATAACTATTGACACCTTTTTCATGGAATACACGCTAACTGCGGTTAAAATAGAGAGACTTAAAGGAACACTAAGGCTTCATTTTCACTGGCGTTTTTACAGCCACTGTTAGCCTTTTTTTACAGCTTAAAAACGCCTGTCCATGTTTATTTTGTAAAAAAAAAAAAAAAAAAATTTTTTGTGAGCTGCAGCTTTAAAAATGCCGCGGTAGCGTTTTTGAGCGTTTTCGCACATTTTTTGAGCGTTTTTTAACGTCTGGCGTTTTTACAGCTCTACTCTGGAGCTTCAGAACTCCCTGGTCCTGCGTTTTTTTTTTACAGCTCAAAAACACCTATGCCATTTGCAGCTCAAAAACGCCTATGTGGGCATGATGCCATAGAATAACATGGACAGGCGTTTTTAAGCTGTAAAAAACGCTCAGAAAAGTGGCTGTAAAAACGTCAGTGGAAATGAAGCCTAAAGGTTCGTTTTTTATTAGATCAATTGATTGCTATAAGCTAGAGCATTTAAATATCACTTACCTAGTTTTTCCTTTTGACCTCCAAAATACAGTAATCCAGGTTTAAAAAAGGCCATTTCCTGTCTCTCCTCTTCTTGCTTTCCACCAGCATCTGAGCCGTTTTGTATGGTGGAAAGCAGAATGTGCTCACCCCCTCCCTATGACTACAGCCCTGAGTGAAGATGCTCTTATCCCTCACAGGCATGGAGGCTAAGCCTAATGGGAACTGTAGTTCCCATTAGACCGTGATGTAGCAAGAATGAATGCGCACCGCAAACCAGGAAGTCAGTGAGAATAACGATTCAGGAGTGCTGGAGGTGAATAAAACAGCTCCATTTCAACAGGTATCAAACTAGTTATAATGCAAAACATTACTTTACTTAATCATGCAAAACATTACTTTTTACTTTATCAGCTACTGTCAGACTTTAATTTAAGAGGACATTAGCAAAACTGTTTTAGTAAATAAAAACAAAAATACTTTTCTGCGACTGCGACATTATAGCAGACACATCGGACACTTTTGACACATTTTTGGGACTATTCACATTTATACAGTGAACAGTGCTATAAACATGCACTGATAACTGTATAAATGTGAGTGGCAGGGAAGGGGTTAACCACTAGGGGGCGGGAAAGGGCTTAAATGTGTAGCCTAGTGAGTGTTCAACTGGAGGGGGGTCGATGGGGGAGGTGACCGATCTGTGTCCCTATGTACAAGGGACACAGCATCGGTTTCCTCTCCCTGACAGGACGTGGATCTCTGTGTTTAGGGGGGATGGGGGGTGACATCCCCCGCCGTCATATGACGTCCTGTCAGAATAACTGAGCTACCTTGCCGCTGTCAATATAGAGGTTAAATGTGATCAGATTGGCCAAATCTATCACAATCATGCATCATGCACACATGGGTTGACTTACTAAAACTGGAGAGTGCAAAATCTGGTGCAACTGTGCAAAGAAACCAATCAGCTGCCAATTTTTTTTTCGTTTTTTTTTTTTCTAATAGTCAAAGCTTAATTGAACAAGCTGAAGTTAGATGCTGATTGGCTATCATGCAGAGCTGCACCTGATTTTTCAATCTCCAGTTTTAGTAAATCAACCCCACAATAACTTGGCTAAGGTCATGTAGTCAGTTATACAGTTTGTATAGGGACCAGGTTTATAAGGTCCTATATTTTTTTATTAGCTCATTAAATCACATACTTTTTGCTGTGATTTGGATTTGTTCAGGGGTTGGAGGGGTTTTCTGTAGGGATTTATAGTAAGCACTTCACTATATTTAAACTGACATTCTGACAATCCTACTATACATGACCATGCTGCTTTAACTCTTTGTATTTCAATATAAAAAGCTAATAAAATCCTTGGAAAAGAAAATACATGGGATTGCAGGCTGCAATATTCCAACGAAAAGGAGTAAACATGGTTTATTGTTTTAAATAGATAACAAAATTATTTTATAAAATCTTTCAAGATATGCATTTAAAGCAATAAACCTGCTTAGTCCTCATGACTCAAGCATAAATTAATCAAAATGATTAAACAACAGTCCCCCTTAAAACAAGGTGACAATCCTCTTAAAGTGCCAGCGACGAAGGGTGGGAGGGAAGCTTGCAGTGTTGCTGCCGACCATTCTGAGGAAAGACTGCTGAGAGAAAACTCCTTTTTTTAAATTCTGGAAGAAACTAGAACTTTCTTAAAAGGGCAATAAAAATAATATAGTACAACTGAGGCAGAAATTGTTGTTGCCTTAATCATTAGAAATCATACTTAATAATAGTAAAGTAAAGCAGAATGGTCGGCAGCAACACTGCAAGCTTCCCTCCCACCCTTCGTCGCTGGCACTTTAAGAGGATTGTCACCTTGTTTTAAGGGGGACTGTTGTTTAATCATTTTGATTAATTTATGCTTGAGTCGTGAGGACTGAGTGGATGTATTGCTTTAAATGCATATCTTGAAAGATTTTATAAAATCATTTTGTTATCTATTTAAAACAATAAACCATGTTTACTTTTCGTTTGGTGTGTTTTTTTTTTTATTGGAATATTGCAGCCTGCAATCCCATGTATTTTCTTTTCCGAGGATTTTATTAGCTTTTTATATTGAAATACAAAGAGGTAAAGCAGCATGGTCATGTATAGTAGGATTGTCAGAATGTCAGTTTAAATATAATGAAGTGCTTACTATAAATCCCTACAGAAAACCCCTCCAAGGGACAGTAGAATGTCTATGAACAAATCCAAATCACAGCAAAAAGTATGTTATTTAATGAGCTAAAAAAAAAGATATGGGACCTTATAAACCTGGTCCCTATACAAACTGTATAACTGACTACATGACCTTAGCCAAGTTACTGTGGGGTTGATTTACTAAAACTGGAGATTGAAAAATCAGGTGCAGCTCTGCATGATAGCCAATCAGCATCTAACTTCAGCTTGTTCAATTAAGCTTTGACTATAAGAAAAAAAAACTGGCAGCTGATTGGTTTCTTTGCACAGTTGCACCAGATTTTGCACTCTCCAGTTTTAGTAAGTCAATCCATGTGTGCATGATGCATGATTGTGATAGATTTGGCCAATCTGATCACATTTAGGCTGGGTTCACACTACTACACTACTTTCATCCTACTTTGCTCTGCTACATTGGTCCTACATTTATCCTACATCGGTCCTACATCCATCCTACTTTCATGAACAGGATACTACTTTGGTCCGACTTCAATGATATTCAATGGGCCTGAAGTAGGATCAATGTAGGACCAAAAGTAGTACAGGGAGCATTTTCAAAGTCGGACCGACTTGTGTAGGACGCTACAAGACGCTCTCATAGGGAAACATTGAACACAGAGCAAAGTAGGATGAAAGTAGTGTAGTAGTGTGAACCCAGCCTTAACCTCTATATTGACAGCAGCAAGGTAGCTCAGTTATTCTGACAGGACGTCATATGACGGCGGTGGATGTCACCCCCCCCATCCCCCCTAAACACAGAGATCCACGTCCTGTCAGGGAGAGGAGACCGATGCTGTGTCCCTTGTACATAGGGACACAGATCGGTCACCTCCCCCATCGACCCCCCTCCAGTTGAACACTCACTAGGCTACACATTTAAGCCCTTCCCCGCCCCCTAGTGGTTAACCCCTTCCCTGCCACTCACACCTATACAGTTATCAGTGCATGTTTATAGCACTGTTCACTGTATAAATGTGAATAGTCCCAAAAATGTGTCAAAAGTGTCCGATGTGTCTGCTATAATGTCGCAGGCCGAATAAAAATCGCAGATCGCTGCTATTCCTAGTAAAAAATAAAAAATAAAACATAACTATGTCCCCTATTTTGTAGGCGCTATAACTTTTGCGCAAACCAGTCACTATATAGTTATTGCGATTTTTTTTTTTTACCAAAAATATGTAGAAGAATACGTATCGGCCTAAACTGAATTTTTTTTTTTTTTTAAATGGGATATTTATTATAGCAAAGAGTAAAAAATATTGTGTCTTTTTTTCAAAATTGACGCTATTTTTTTGTTTATAGCCCAAAAAATAAAAACCGCACAGGCGATCAAATACCACAAAAAAAGCTCTATTTGTGGGAAAAAAAGGACGCCAATTTTGTTTGGGAGCCACGTCGCACGACCGCGCAATTGTCAGTTAAAGCGGCGCAGTGCCGGAAGCTGAAATTTCGCCTAGGCAGGAAAGGGGTATATGTGCACAGTAAGCAAGTGGTTAAAGTGCACCTGTTAAACTATAAACACATTTTTACCAAACAGTGAAAGAGTTTTAAAGTGGTTGTAAACCTCAGACATGAAATCTGAAGAAAGCACAAATTTCTATAGTGTTTACTTGCCTCTCTCAAAAGCATTAAGTGGTTAATTTACTAAAGGCAATTAGACTGTGCACTTTGTGGGCATAGTTGCACTCATTTTCCCCAGAACCTATTGAATGTGGTGAACCTTCACTTGTAAAGAAAAATACCGAATCAGGTGCAAGGAAAACCAAAAAAACATTAAAAAACTGCATTTTTGCTTGCCGGAGTGATTCCGGTGTGAACACTAAAAACAAGCCATCCCTGATCTCTCCAGCTGCTTTCAAAGCTAAGTCATTAAAGTAGCAAGTTACATTCTCAGTTTTTTTTAGCTTAAAATTATATTAAGCCCTGGCTCACACTGGGCTGCGGGAGTGAAGCCGTGCGAGTTCAGCTGAACTCGCACGATTTCACTCCCGCCGGCAGTCCTGATTTCGGCCGCGATTTAAGAGACATCTGTGCAGGTTTCTGCACAGATGTCAATGTAAATCGTGGCCCGAAATCGCAAAAAGTAGTACAGGAACCACTTTTTGAAATCGGTGCAGCGCCGCAGATGCGGCGTCGCACCGATTAGGACGTGTCATAGCCGACAATTGCCGGCAAATGCCGCCGATTTGAGATGCAATTTCACATGTGAAATTGCATCTCAAATCGAAGCAAATCGTACCCAGTGTGAACCTGGGCTGAAGGTTATGTGTTTTTTTTTCTAAAGTAACCACGTGACCCTCTTCATGACCAGGCCATTTTTTGCAATGCGGCAATGTGTTATTAAAGTAACTGACAAATTGCGCAGTCGTGCAATGCTGTACCCAAGTAAAATGTATGTCCTTTTTTTCCCACAAATAGAGCTTTCTTTTGGTGGTATTTGAATACCTCTGTGTTTTTTATTATTTACGCTAAAAATAAAAAATAAAAAGATCGACAAAATAAATAAAAATTAAATGTTTTACTTTCTGCTATAAAACACATCCAATAAAATAAATTAAGACATCAAATTTCTTCATCAATTTAGGCCACTATGTATTCTGGTACATATTTTTGGTAAAAAAAATCCCAAAAAGCGTATATTGATTGGTTTGCGCAAAAGTTAGTGTCTACAAACTATGGGATATGTTTTCATTTTTTATTATTTACTAGTAATGGCAGCGATCAGCCACTCATAGCGGGACTGCGATATTGCGGTGGACAATAAGATACTAACTGACACTTTTTGGGGACCTGTGATACTAATACAGTGATCAGCGCTAAAAATATGCACTGTCACTGTACAAATGACACTGGCTGGGAAGGGGCATGCATGCTCCTTCTTCAGGCTCACAGCCTGAAGAAGGAGCGCACATGCTCCAAACGCGCGCCTGACAGCCCTGTGTCCCACATCCAGTGATGCCACAGCCGACGGGGATACGACTGCCAGCTTGACTCGGAGCCTATAACTATGTTATACTGGCGGTAAGTGGTTAAATTAATATTAACCACTTACGGACCGCTTGCCGTCATATACGTCGCTACTTTGAAGAGGAATACCGTTGTTATGGCAGCATCTAGAGTGGGCGGTCCACTTTCAGATAAAAGTAGTCTCTGCGATAGATTCACCGCAAGATCACTTTTATCGGTGGCAAGAAAGGCCCCCCTCCAGCCGCTCTCCGTTGCCCTCCGCCTCTTACTGGGGCCGTCGATAGCGGCGTAGGAGATTGGATCCTTCTTGGTCTGTGGCATGGAGACGAGTGAGGGGAAGATGGCTCCCACCCATCTCCATACCACTGCAGGGAGGAAGCGATGTCAAAACGTCACTTCCTCCCAATGCTTTTAAGCACACTGGGTTTGTGGTTGTGAAGCCGTGCAAGTTCAGCTGAACTCGCACAACTTCACTCCCACTTGTCAGTCCCAATTTCAGCCGCGATTACAAAGACATCTGTGCAGTTTCTGCACAGATGTCAATGTAAATCGTCGGCTGAAAATGCAAAAAGTAGTACAGAAACTACTTTTTGAAATCCGGGTAGCGCCGCAGATGTGGCATCGCACCGATTAGGACGGTGCCATTGCCAGCAAATGCCGCCAAATTGACATGCAATGTCTCTGTAATTGCGGCCGAAATCAGCACAGATGTCTCTGTAATCGCAGCCGAAATCGGAACTGACCAGCGGGAGTGAAATTGTATGAGTTCAGCTGAACTCGCACGGCTTCACTCCTGCAGCCCAATGTGAACCAGGGCTTAAACTCACAAATGCAATAAAGAACAAAGGACCTGTGGTATAAAAACATAGCTCAACACACACACATATTTGTTTAGGAAAAATAGTGCAGGTAAAATGTTTACATTGAGTTGGAAATGAATGGCCTAATTGCAACAGGTTCCATTATGCGTCTCATAATGCTACTGCTAACCAAAACTTTGTCAGTAGCTTCAAAGCTAGACATGATGCAAATTAAAAAGTTTAATGCAAATAAACAGCATTGTTTATTGTGGAAACACCAGTCATGTTGGACTGAAATGAAATATAGTACAAAGGACAGCAAATACAGACCTAATCCACTTCTGTTATATATTACTGTTTCCTATTTTATTTTTAGCAATACCCTGCGTTAGAACTTAGAAGGAACTTTTTATTCAAATTATCTGATAATACAAATGTCTCATGTTAGAGCAAATATGGGAGGGATATTGTGCCATTGAGCTGAGGAGGGATGTACTACTGAGCAGGGGAAAGGGGGCTACTACTACTGAACTGGGAAAATGCTGAGCAGGGGATTTATTGAGCCAGGAACCTGCAGAGTGGGGGATCTACTAAATTGGGGGTACTAGTGAGCTGGGAAACTGATAAGCCAGAGATCTACTGAGCCAGAACCCTGATGAGCTGAAGATCTGCTGAGTAGGGGTACTAATAAGCCAAGAAATTGATGAGCAGGGGTGCTACTGAGCCATCAAACCAAAAACACCCAGATACCACACCAGCACCAGATCTAGCAACTTCCTCATCATCACTTTCCATTTGACATCCCTCTCTCTTTAAAATAAATAGAAAAAAATACACACAGAAGGCATTTGTCAAGCTTACTTAAAGAGTAACTCCACGTTTGTTGAGAAAAAAAACATTCCCCTCAGGGTGATCTATGTACATTGTTTCTGGGGGTGGTCAGTACAAATTCTGTGTACAGAACAACTCCAGGTAGCCATATTGCATTGCATTCTCAGAAAATTATAGTTGCTGCAGATTGAAAAGGAAAGGTAATTTTTAATAACATTCAATTACAATATGACTTGTTTTAAAATTGTATACACTAGATTCGTTTTTTTTTATTTGCATTTTTTTCCCCATGAAAGTGGAGTTACCCTTTAAAAGAAAAGTATGGGATTTACAATAAAAACCTTATACTCACCAAGGTGGATGCAATATTAGTCCGATGTTACATCTGTCCCATGGCGCCTCTGCACTGAGAACTGAGCAATCAAAGACTGCTAATTGCTCAGTCCTACCCTCTGCCCTGAACAGAGACCTGTAATTGTCAGTCACTGACTCTCTGCTCTGCCCTTCCATCGCTCAGTGGGGCACTAGGCTGGGGATGGGAGGAAATGGCTGTATCAGTCTCCCAGTGGCACAGCTGAGAGGCTGAGCCAGCTGTCTGCTGATTAATGGGTCAGCATGAACTGCACTCCTGTGATCCTGAAGCCTCGTACACACGACCGAGGAACTCGACGGGTGAAACACATCGTTTTCCTCGTCGAGTTCCTTGTTAGGCTGTCGAGGAACTCGACAAGGCAAGTTTCTCCATTCCCATCGAGGAAAAAGAAGACATGCTCTCTTTTTGGCTCGACGGGATCCTCGATAGTTTCCTCGCCGAAAAATGTACACACGACCGGTTTCCTCGGCAAAAAAAAAATTCCAGCAAGTTTTTTCGCTAGTTTTTGCCGAGAAACTCGGCTGTGTGTACGAGGCCTTAGAAGATGTAAAGCCAAAAAAGCTTTGGCCATACTTCTTCTTTAAAGCCTCAAAAAAGCATCACAAACGCATAAAAAGCTGTATATGTTTACAATATGTGTTTATGCAGCTGTGTGTACATATGTGTTTAGTTATGTTGTATGTGCGTTAAAGGAGTTCTAACGCATTTTTGTTTTATTCCGCCATCCATGTCAGAAAACGGTTGAGCACTACTAATTTAAAACCTCCACTCAAACATTTTGTATTTGACATTTACTATAGAGTGCAAAAGTATTAGAAAGACCCTTAGAGTGAGGTCATGTCACCCCAATGATACCCTACAAATTACCGTAAGTAGTGGTCTCTTGCTGATACCTTGTGAATGTGGAGTTGCATTTTGTGATGTGGACAGATACAATATCATTATGACATAAAGTATTCAGTAATTTTACTAACCTGAATCAGCAGGGGATTTGCTGCGGCGTTGTGGTGCTGGACTTTTGGCTGAACTCTTCACACCAGCAGAACTTGATTTTGGTGTCTGTGGTGGGGGGTTTCCCTTCATGACACGACAATCTGCTTGGTCGGGAACAAAGTAATTCGTGTTTTTTAATGTGTAATAAACCTAATACATGTGTCACACGGTCCACAGACTGCTACACTACCTGGACATGTATAGGAGGCAGCCATTTTGTTGTCCCAAACAATTTTTACTGATAGTACATCAGCAATAAAACCCGTAGCTGTCTAGAAGCATGGTGCTACATTATCAGACATGTATGTATTTACTCTGTAAAGACCTGAAGAATTTGGCCACATTATATACAGTAATACGAAAAAATGCAATATTTATTTAATAAAGTGAGGTGATGTATCCACGTGGAATTTTTGTGGAATAAATAAAAATAGAATTAACTTATGTTGCTACAGCCAATGCCAACACCCATAAAATCATGATTTCTACACAAAATGTCCTTTTGGTGTAGTGTAATGGAAGCATTTACAAAATGAAATGTGCTGACTGGAAGTAAGGAAGAGAGGCTGCAGTTTTTTATGCTAGAAAAAATGAAGTTATTCCCTACATCTTAGTAAATGTGCATGTTACTGATGATTCCTGACAGTCAATGGTAAGTTAGCCTAGGGAGTATTTACCATATATCCAGAAATACTGTATATATGGATGTCCTTGATATTGCTCGATATGCAGAGTTATCAAGATATATAGAAAAAGGAAAGAGAACGGGCAGGAACCACGATGGGTCCAGTACAGCTATAATAACAGAAGGATTAAGGAAAAATTGATCATCTACTTTTGTAAACATTCTTGATTTCCCTGGATATAAAAGATAAGAGCTAAGATCTAACTTGTTGTGAAAGAAGTACACAACCATTAAAACATTAATGAATGTGTGCACTTATCAATGCCTGCGCATCCGCCATCATTGATGTCACTTGCTGTTGGGTCTCGTGCATGACTTCCTGGGCTTTGGAACGCACACCGGCTCCATATTAGCTGCTTGCAACAAACCTAAGGCTGTTTATATTGGTGCTAACGGCAGTACCACAAAATGTAAAATGTAGTACACTATTACGTTGTATTATCCTGTTTGGGTCCCTTCTCTATTGAGATTTTTCTGCTTTGGGTTTAGTAATACTTTAAATAGGCTCTGCCTGACCTGAGATGGCTGCTTGAGTCACATGGGGTGGCAGCATCCAATAGGATAGCTTTCCCAGTGACGAAGGAAACCATAGAGGAACCCTGTTCCTCTTGACTTCCTCTCCAACAATAGTGCCACTGCTGATTAGTGTTACCTGCAGTGGAGAAAATAGACTGCACCTGCCTAAATATGGATTACAGATCCAGGCTCTGCCTTTTCAAAAACAAATCAGTAATGGCCTATCCTTTGATACTATGGGCTAGATTCAGGTAGGGGCGCGCATAGTTACGGCGGCGCAGCGTATCGGATTTACGCTACGCCGCCGTAAGTTAGGGAGGCAAGTGCTGTATTCACAAAGCACTTGCCTTCTAAGTTACGGCGGCGTAGCATAAATGGGGCCGGCGTAAGCGCGCGTAATTCAAATGTGGATAAGGGGGCGTGTTTTATGCTAATTCTTGGTGACCCGACGTGATTGACGTTTTTCCCGAATGGCGCATGCGCCGTCCGTGGAATTTCCCAGTGTGCATTGCTCCAAAGTACGCTGCAAGGACGTCATTGGTTTCGACGTGAACGTAAATTACGTCCAGCCCTATTCGCGAACGACTTACGCAAACGACGTAAAAAAAATCAAATTTCGACGCGGGAACGACGGCCATACTTAACATTGCGTGCGTCTCCTAATAGCAGGAGTAACCTTACGCCGAAAAAGCCTTATGCAAACGATGTAAAAAAAATCCGCCGGGCGCACGTATGTTTGTGAATCGGCGTATCTAGGTCATTTGCATATTATACGCTGAAATATACGGAAGCGCCCCTAGCGGCCAGCATAAAATTGCACTCAATTATACGCCGGCGTATTCAAGTTACGTCGGCGGAGGAAGCCTATTTTTTAAACGTATCTGCCTTTGAGAATCGGCGTAAAGATACGACGGCGCAGATTTGAAATAACGGCGGCGTATCTGGATGCTGAATCTAGCCCAATGTTTTACAGGTTCTTTCTACCTAAAAACTGATATTTTCTTTGTATCTACAATAGAAATATCTGATGTGAATATATATTTACAAATGGCTGCCTTCACAGTACAATAATGAGATGTTGTCTTTAATTATAAATGGAAAGAGTTTAAATAAATACAAAAGCAGGGTGAAAAGTGCACAGAGATTTGGTGAACCAATGCTAAACAGCCTGGCATAAATATGTGTTTTTCATTATGAATCAAATAAAAATAATTGCATTTCATTGTATTTCCCCCCTGGCATTTAATGTGCCAGACAGCAAAATCTCTTTTGCCCCTGGAGTTCCAGCCGTAGAGTTTGTTGTGAGGTCAGGCAGAATGTATTTTTACTTGCACAATGCCAGGTTTTCGCACCAAACTCCGGGAAAGATAGTATAAAAGATACAAAAGAAAATAAGACAAGTCAGCATGGCAGCTTGTTCCCCAAAGCTGTTAATGCTTTGCTGCACATTTGTAGACCGAAGCAAAGCAAAGTAGCATGGGTCTTGTAAGATAGCTTACAGGAGCAAAAACCAGGAAATTATAGTTGCATGGAAACAATCTGCTGACTAGAGAAACTTGTTTACCACAGCCACTGTCTGTCCAGTTACATTTCAAAAAAGAAGGAAAATTACTTGACAAGGCCATTTGTTCACACAGGCCAGTCTGAAAAATTATTGTTCTGAGTTTTCTGGTATTTTATAAACTAATGTTATGCCTGTCAGCATTTTACTATTGAAACACACAATTCAAATAATTTCTAATTCATATAATTGTTGTATTTTTACTTATTAAGCATACACAAAACAAGTATTCCTAGTAATAATTTGTATAAAAACAATGACAGGGCCTTAAATCAATCAAAAGTCTAATAATGCTGGTTCGTCCATTGGTACCTCTGCAACTGTGGACACTATGTGGACACATTGTGGACAAAATGTTAAAAACCACAGTACACAGCTTGGGACAAGTCCTTTCTAAAAAAATAATAATTTTCCCCTCTGGCGTAACAGGGAAACACTGGGTTACCCAGTGACATGTATGGGTGACCCCGCCTCCCTCTGATGCAACTGGAAACCTGCGTTGTGTCAGTGGGGGGCAGGGCCACCTGTACATGTTACTGGGTAACCCCGGCGTTTCCCCATTGCATTAGAGGGGTAGCTATGTACTGTGGTTTTTAACATTTTTGACACGTTTTTTTGTGAAATGGTAGGGGTACAATGTACCCCGTTACCAATTCACATAGGGGAGCCGGGATCTGGGGTTCCCCTTTGTAAAAGAGGGCTTCCATATTCTGATAAGCCCCCCGCCCACAGACCCCCACAACTACTGGGCAAGGGTTGTGGGTTTGAGGCCCTTGTCCCCATCAACATAGGGACATCCTCCCCATGTCGAGGGCATGTGGCCTGGTACGGTTCAGGAGGGGGGCATTCTCTCATCCCCCCCTCTTTTCCAGGGGCCTGCCAGGTTGTGTGCTCGGATAAGGGTCTGGTATGGATTTTGAGGGGGACCCCGACGCCATTTTTTTTATTTGGCACAGGGTTCCCCTTAATATCCATACCAGACCTGAATGGCCTGGTATGGAATTTGGGGGGACCCCCACACATTTTTTTTTAATTTTGGTTCGGGGGTACCCATGCCGTTTTTTTCAATTACTTTTATCTGTATTGCCGGAACCCGAAAATTCATTATAGCCACGAGTAGTTTTAAATTACTTTTTTTCCCCTTTAGAAATGTCATTTTGTGCAGGGACTGTTCCAAACACGGGAAATATGCGCTACTTTAAAGACATACTATAGACTTTTACTGTTTCACTTTAAGCATTATTAAAATCACTGCTCCCGAAAAAACTGAAGTTTTTAAAACTTTTTTTTGCATTGATACATGTCCCCTGGGGCAGGACCCAGGTCCCCAGACACTTTTTATGACAATACCATGCATATAAGCCTTTAAAATTATCACTTTTGATTTTTCATGTTAGTGTCCCATAGACTTTAACGGGGTTCCGCGGCTTTCGAATTTTCCCCGAACTTGCTATATTGTTCAGTGTTTGCCAGAGCACCCGAACAACCAAAGTTCGGCCCAAACTGATGCTCGGGCCGAACCGTTCGCCCATCCCTATTAGCATGCAATAGAATATATGAATTTTTTAATGGTTATGTGCATTTTTATAATGTTTTTGCACCTGTATTAAAGTTCACGTATTGAGCTTTTATATGCAGTTTCTTTCATTATACCAGAGGTGTTTTTTGCTACTTGCAGGCCTTTAACCACCCTGGCAGTATGATTATGTCAGAATTTTGCGTCTCAAAGCGGTACATTGTTTTGCATAGAAATTTGCCATTTTATATTTTAGGCCTGTAATTCTTAGAAATAACACACTTAAATCTGTTCAAACAAGAGTCTAGTAGACAGTGCATGTATGATAAAGTTTGAAACACTAAATCATAAATTATAATATAATAAATAATTATAAATAATTATAAAAACATAATAATATAATAATAAAAAAATACATTTCCTCGCTATCGCTCAATTCTGCAAGTGTTCTAATTTACTATCGCTCTTTTCTAGCTGGTCTTAAACCGCTTTTGACGTAAAGGACACTTTTTGGTTGCCATGGACAATCTCAAGTTTCCAGGCAGAAAGGACAGTATACTGTATACTGTATAATATAAAAGTGCATGCAGGGCACTGGTCAAAGCATTAAGGTCAAAAGGGAGGTGAAATTATTTCATACAGTAATGTAATTTGTAAGATTACAATGTACTGTACAGTACTTATGTGTTATGAATTTTGTACGTTTTGAATTTGCTGCCAAGCTCCATCCCCATGTGTCGCAACGCTCACTGGGAACAAAGCCCGGCACACAGAGGCATTGGGTGGAGGACACAGCCAGCAGACGCAGCGGGGGGATATTGCAGGATCCTGGGGACAAGGTAAGTAACCTGCACCAGGATTCTGAAATGTCATTCTGAGTGTGGCTCGGGGCTACCGCCAATGGTACTGAAATTTAACCCAGAACCACACCCGGGAATACTGCCAGGGAACTTAAGACCCACTCACACTTTTGGGGTGCATCAATCAATGTCTGTTAGTGCATGTTGCATCAAACATTAACATGTATTGTATTAAGGCAGTGGTCTCCAAACTGCGGCCCGAGGGCCGGATGTGGCCCTTTGCATGCCTTTATCCGGCCCTTGAAGCACTTTCCCTCCCAATGTTACGAGACACTATTCTGCCATATGACAACGACAATGGAGCACTATTTCTCCCACTGACACCACTAATAGGGCACTATTCCTCCCTATGATACCAGCAATGGGGCACTATTCCTCCCCCTAATAGCAGATGTTTACTCCCACTGATGCCAGAAAAATTTTCACTCCTGTTGGCCAAAGTCCGGCCCTCCAAGAGTCTGAAGGACAATAAACCGGCCATTTGTTTATAATGTTTGGAGACCCCTGTATTAAGGCATTGTGAATGGGCTGCCAATGTACCACAATTCAGCAAAAAATGGACATGATCACTGCAGTGGTGCGAAGCAGTGCAGCTGTGATTATGCCACTGTATTAGTTCAAATATGTAGCATTGAAAAGCACCGCAGTATATGACTTACTGTGTGTTATAATAATACATGATGAAGGGGGTTTTAAAATGCATTACCACAACACATGAATATGAATGGGCCTTAACAAGCACATTATACAAAAATGTAAAGTGTGTACAGTGCCAATTACTGTAACAGCACAGATCTCATTGTGTTTTTTTTAATGCAATTTTAAATGCATTTAACAGAACCAAAATGTGGGGCCTTGGAAACTGATAAATACAATTCACAGATCATTTGGTATTGATTCAACAGAATACAGAGAAGACAAAAGCATACTATTTGCATGGCTTACCATTCTCATCCAGAGAAAAGTCATCTTGAGCATATCGGAATTTCTCTGGGCCGCATGCAATAAATACATCATCCTCCCCAAAGAAATCATGGAGGCAAGTCACCTACAAAAAATAAAAACAGGTCAGCAAATAGGGTTTTAAATATCCCTGCTTAACCTTTGACACAGACTTGTAAAAATGTAGATGTCTATGTAAAGATTAATACAGAAAACATTAAATACTGTAAAGAAAAATGTATATGCAGGACTGGTAATCTGAAATATAAATTACAGTCAGAAACAGTATGATAACGACCTTGGGAAGACAATTCCTATGATTTATTTATTTTAAATAGTTATATAATTCCAACAGTACATATTATATTGACTTTTACACAATAAAAACAAATCTGAAAAAATAATTAGACTTTATTGGCACCCCAAAGAGTTACACAACAATAGGTTAAAAGTCTAAAAAATGTATTCAAAAATAATGTACATAATAAAAACCACATAGACAACTAAAATCTAAACAGTAAATGTTACGCTTCCAATATACAGAGGGGAAAGTCTCCTTAGTATGGCACTTATGAAACAGAAGATGTACAGAGACCTGCATTAAAGGTACTATATGTGAGGGCTATGGGAAAAACCCAAAATCCATCAACATGTTTGTGGAAAGCTGTGGAATGAGGACACAGCGGCAGCCCTCAATCTCCATCTCTGCAGCCTCAGCTGCACACAATTAATGGACAGCAATAGCTCTGTACAGTCCTTTCTGTTCATTCACAAATAGTTTACTATGCTTCAGTTATAAATGGAAACAGGAGTGACTGGTACCGATCACTTACTGTGTCCATTCAGAAAAGGAAGGGGTCTGTAAATAACATACTGTATTTACCAGCCCCTTCCCACTCTCCATCCTGACACATCCTTTTGCAGCAGTCAGTGGTAGAGGCATGTAACATAACATGAGGGGCTGTAAGGTTGGCATATAGAGGAACCAATGCCCTTGATTTTCCTCTTGCAGCCGGTGAATACCTGTGGGAGAGAGAGGAGGAGAAGCAGGCTTTCAGTGGCTGCAGGAGGAAAATGGAGGGCATTAATTCCTCTATATGCCGTCCCTGCTGCCCCTGCAATCCAGGTGTACAAGTGAGCTTCATGGGCCCGCAGGAGCATGGGGCTGGGTTACATTTGTGACCCCTGTGGTCACGTCCCTGGTATATAGAGCTACTTTTAAATGCATGTAAAGAAAAGAAAATAGCTATGTCATTCGACCTATTAACAGATATGTTTGCATTCTGCGGAAGCCCAATGTTATCAATAAACTTTAAAAATACAACATACCATAATAATAAAGCCTTAAATATTGGTGATAATACACGGGTTTGCTATACGTTGTAGAGCATTCATTATTTAAGGGGTTTTAAAGGTACAACCTTTTTTTCCTAAATAGCTTCCTTTACCTTAGTGCAGTCCTCCTTCAATTACCTCATCCTTCCATTTTGCTTTTAAATGTCCTTATTTCTTCTGAGAAATCCTCACTTCTTGTTCTTCTGTCTGTAACTCCACACAGTAATGCGAAGCTTTCTCCCTGGTGTGGAGTGTCGTGCTCGCCCCTCTCCCTACTACAGGAGAGTCAGGATGCTCTCTACATTGCAGATAGAGAAAGGAGCTGTGTGTTAGTGGGTGTCCTGACTCTCCTGTAGTCCAAGGGAGGGGGCGAGCAAAACACTCCACACCAGGGAGAAAGCCTTGCATTACTGTGTGTAGTTACAGACAGAAGAACAGGAAGTGAGGATTTTTCAGAAGAAATAAGGACATTTAAAAGCAAAATGGAAGGATGAGGTAAGTGAAGGAGGACTGCACTAAGATAAAGGAAGCTATTTAGGAAAAAAAAATTGTACCTTTACAACCCCTTTAAGGTGTTATACTGTATTATTGTACATGTTGATTACCTCCCTCTTATGCCCTGTACACACGATTGGTTCATCCGATGAAAACGGACCGATGGATTTTTTCATCAGATATCCGATGAAGCTGACTTTCATCAATCTTGCCTACACACCATCAGTTAAAAAAACGATCGTGTCAGAACGCGGTGACGTAAAACACAACGACGTGCAGAGAAAAATAAAGTTCAATGCTTCCGAACATGCGTCGACTTGATTCTGAGCATGCGTGGATTTTTGACCGATGAATTTCCCCACTGACAATCTTTTTTTTTATTTTTTTTTAACCATCAGAACATTTTAAAAAAGGTTCTACGTTTTTTCACCGATGGGAAAAAAAAACGATGGGGCCCACACACGATCGGTTTGTCTGATGAAAACGGTTAGTGTAACATGATCCTATGAAAAGTCATATTCAGACAATATCTAAAAATGTTTTTGGGTAATAAGAGTTTATTTCTTGCCCAGGGAGTCCCCCAATTCACCCCTAGCAAACCCCCTTTCGGGCAAAGAGGAGTTAATGATTTTAAATGTTTCCCTGAGCTGCCAGCTAGCAATGTCTTCTGGTGCTGGGAAGTGAGCTGATAACAGATTATTGCTAGTGGAAGCAAGCTACTAATTTGATTCAAATTTCTTCAGCTCATTATACTGTGTATTTATAGCAGCATTTCCAAAAGCCTGCCGGCAAAGAAGATCTGAAATTGCACATTTTGTCTGAGTTAGGAAAACAAAGAGAGGCTGGATCTGGGACCTTTCATCACAGCAGGGCTGTCACCAACAATGCCTGTTCAGTCATTAACTGAAGTGCCACGCCTCCACTATTGTACACCCCCCCCCTTTTCTTTAATCACCGTCTCCCTAAGGTCATCATTTTGAGGAGGATTACTAGATGCCATAGTAGGGATCTATATGACATGGATCATGGAGTAAATATGGATAAGCTACAATTTATCACAAGTAAACATGTCTCACTTTCACAAACAAATGGTCTTTGACAATTTACAGCACTGAGAAAAAAATAATCAATGAGAATAGGGTATTCAAATTGGTACACCCAGCGGGCTGAACAAAAAAAACTGAGGAGCTGCCAGTAGTGTATTTAGGTTTTGTGCTGCCCTAGGCCTGACTAAACTCGTGCACCCCCTAATTTAAATATGAGCCACCCCTTCCTGTCAAGGCCACACCCCCTTTCTGTTTAAGACCTGCCCTGAAATTTTAGAGTGGGGTCACTAGTTCTTAGGGCCCAGAGGGGCAATGGATTCCCTTAATTGGAATAGATTTCCTCTCACTTCCTGTTTGGCTATGGGGCAGGAAGTGAAGGGAAATCTCTGCAATGGGACAGGGATGGTAAAAAAGTAAACTGACAGGCGCTATAACCCTCCCTTACTCTATCCAAAATGAAAAAAAAAAAGTGTTGCCTATAGTTCTACTTTAAGCACAAATTTCTGATAATTTTATGGAGAGGACTCAGGCCCCGTGCACACGTCCGAGAAACTTGACGGGCAAAACACATCGTCGAGTTCCTTGTGAAGCCGCCGAGGATCTCGGCGAGCCAAGTTTCCTCGTTGACTAACGAGGAAATAGAGAACATGTTCTCTATTTGGCCCGACTCGTCGGTTTCCTCGTCCGAAAGTGTACAAACGACCGGGTTTCTCGGCAGAATACGGCTCCGATCGAGTTTCTGGCTGAATTCTGCAGAGAAACTCAGTCGTGTGTACGGGGCCTAAGAAGATCTAACCATGCCAAGGGTACAGCAGAAAACATATAGCACAATGAGGAAGGTTTGTGGTCCAGGATGATAGGACAGTCAAAATTAGAAGCAGCTTACAGTGTAGTGCAAGCCGGCAGGGACACTTTCCGCGCTGCCCCCCAGCAAAGTGCTACCCTAGGCCTGGGCCTTGTTGGGCTAGGCCAGGATACATCGTTGGGAGCTGCAGTACTAACTATCCAATGTTAGTGATCTCCCTGCTGAGCTATTCTGTTCTAACAGGGGAATCTCCCCCAGCCAGAACACACCAGTCAGCGTTCAAAGCAATTGGCTGAGAGCGCTGATTGAATGCCGATCGGCAGATGTCAGACAGAATGCTAAACACACGGGTCAAATGCCGGACAGTTTTTGTTATACCGGCCGACACCAGACGAAATTCGGTCCGTGTGTACCAGGCTTAAGAGTGCTAAACCTGTAAACTTCCAACCTGCAATTTTCAGGAATATATTTTCAATAGCCTGCTCCTGACTATCAAAAGTGCTCTTCATGATAATTATATTGCAATTATATTCCTTCCTTTCCTGTACATTTGTCGCAAGAACAAGTGACAGAAAATCTCCCCAATTAGTTCATATACAAAAGACCTCTCTGAAATTGTAAGCCTTCCCCATTCTAACAAAAACAGCAACATAGTTACTTATAAGACCCCTTTCACACTGAGCCGCGGGCAGCGTTAGCGGTAAAGAGCCGCTAGTTTTAGCGTCTCTTTACCGATGTTTTAGCGGCGCTATTTAGTCACTAGTGGCCAAAGAAAGGGTTAAATGCACCTGTGTAGGGCTGCTGCTGAAGCAATTTGCAGGTACTTCGGCAGCCGTCCCCATTCATTTCAATGGGCAGAAGCGGTGGAGGAGCGGTGTATTCACTGCTTTTCCACTGCCCCAAAGGTGCTGATTGCAGGACTTTTTTTAACGTCCTGCCAGCGCAGCGCCCTAGTGTGAATGCAGGGGAGGCATTTTTTAGGCGCTTTACAGGTGCTATTTTTAGCCCTTTAGCGCCTGAAAAATGACTCAATGTGAAAGGGGTCTAAAGGGTTATTGTTTGTATGTAGTGGCTGATTTGACCCAGTTATTAGGATTTTTTTGCACTGTGGAGGCTCTTTATGTGTGTAAAGTAAACTCTTCTAAAAGAGAAATCTGAAATTTGTAACCACCTTTTTAAAATGTTAGTTGACCCTTTGGATTCATTAATTTCTGACTGACTGACTTGGAACAAGTATACAGATTTGCCATGTCAGAGAAAAGTCAGGGATCCTTCTCTGCATACTCAGCCATGATTAAGCACTAATCGGAGTGTGAAACGCGTAGGCTGTTTTCCCTGTGTTCTGCTTGTTTTGTAGTGCATTTTTTATCCATTTTTTACAAGAAAGTCAACCTTATGTTTTTTTTTGGAGTGCGGCTGTCCATCCCATCCGTCTTTCCTTATATCAATTGCTTTGTGCATTGCCAGTACCCTTGATTTCCTGAACCGGTGCAGATTTTCCCAACACACCCACCTGGAGCGGTTACTCCCTTCCCTTCGTCTGCATACTTGTTCCAGGTCAGTGACTTAATGACTTTAGTCATTATGGCCTGATTCACACCTATGCAGGTTGCAGTTCGCATATTCCGGGTGCATTTAGCGTTTTTCAATATACATTTTTAATCCACTGAAGTCTATGGGACAAAAAACAGAAAAATGTCCCTGGCCCTTTCCATAAAATTCATAGATGTGAACGTGACCCATAGGAAACCATGTTAAAGGGACTGTAGTGTGTTTCTGCAAAACTGAAAACGCACTAAAAAAAATGCATACGTGTGAACTAGGCCTTAGGGCATAGAGACCCTCCACTGGTTTCAATGCACTGGGGGGCTTTTTAATGCCCCTGCCTCAAATCAGTCTCTACAAGCAGATGAATAAAATGCAGAGGCTTCTGATTCTCTTCATGCTCATAAGGGCTGATTTGAGGGTCACAGGAGGCAACATAGACATGACTGTCTGTGAGCAGCTCCTCCACTCCATGCTGTAGGTTCACCACTGATCATTTTCTCCTACGCCAACTGACTCAAGACCTATATACATTTTCTAGTTTTGTAAATGTTATGAAATAACCTCTATGATTTTTGAAATTTTATGTTGTACAAAAACAATTGCCCTAAATATTTCTTTATTTCTTAGCTTATGAACTACAGTAAAACTTTGGATTGCGAGCATAATTCGTTCC
Source organism: Rana temporaria (assembly GCF_905171775.1). Taxonomy (NCBI): domain Eukaryota; kingdom Metazoa; phylum Chordata; class Amphibia; order Anura; family Ranidae; genus Rana; species Rana temporaria. The sequence continues at coordinate 88,348,039 of NC_053497.1, read as the reverse complement.
AGAAACATGCTTGTAATCCATAGCATTTGTATATCAAAGAGAATTTCCCCATAAGAAATAATGGAACCTCAAATGAACCATTTATTCCTGGGTCCTTCAGTTTATAGTCCATATAAAAAGATTAAAGCATTGTGATAGGTTGTGTAACCATAAAATGTCCATCCATGAATGAGAGCCTCCACAAGGGGATTAGAAGCAAAATCCAGCAGGAGCTACAGAGTATAAAAGAGAAGAGAAGCGCCTCTAATGCCGCGTACACACGACCGTTTTTCGGGTTGTAAAAAAAATACATTTTTTTTAATGTCATTAAAAACGATCGTGTGTGGGCTCCAGAGCATTTTTCACGATGTAAAAAATGGGCATTCAAAATTCCGAACATGCTCTAATTTTTCACGACGTTTTTAACGTTGTCATTTTTAACGTCGTTTAAAATGGTCGTGTGTGGGCTTTAACGACGTGAAAAAAACGAGCATGCTCAGAAGCAAGTTATGAGACAGGAGCGCTCGTTCTGGTAAAACTAGCGTTCGTAATAGAGTAAGCACATTCATCACGCTGTAAGGCCGCGTACACACGATCGGTCAAAACCGATGAAAACGGACTGAAGGACCGTTTCATCGGTCCAAACTGATCGTGTGTAGGCCCCATCGGTCAGTTATCCTTCGGTCAAAAAAAAGAGAACTTGCTTTAAAATTGAGCCGATGGACGCCTAACCGATAGGTCAAAACCGATCGTTAGTATGCAAAAGCATCGGTCAAAAGGCCGCGCATGATCAGAATCAAGTCGACACATGCTTGGAAGCATTGAACTTCGTTTTTTTCAGCATGTTGTGCGTTTTACGTCACCGCGTTCTGACACGATCGTTTTTTTAACCGATGGTGTGTAGGCACATCAGACCATCAGTCAGCTTCATCGGTTAACCGATGAAACGGTCCTTCAGTCCGTTTTCATCGGTTATGACCGATCGTGTGTACGCGGCCTTACAGGCTGAAAAGCGTGAATCGTCTTTTACTAACACGAAATCAGCAAAAGCAGCCCAAAGGGTGGCGCCATCCGAATGGAACTTACCCTTTATAGTGCCGTCATACATGTTGTACTTCACCGCGCTTTGCTAGAGCATTTTTTTTTTCACGATCGTTTGTAGGCAAGGCTGTTTAAACGTAGTTTTTTTCTAGACCATTAAAAATTACATTTTTCACAACCCGAAAAACGGTCATGTGTATGTGGCATTAGTGTAGCAATAAGTTGCTAAATGTTGTACCTTCATTAAATGTAACCATATTGCTACACGTAGAGGCGCCTCTCTTCTCTTTTATACTCAGTTGTGACATGACGCTACTCTTATATCAAGACATTGCTTGTATATCAAGTCAAAATTTATTAAAGATTTTTGCTTGTCTTGCAAAACGCTCTCAAACCAAGGTTTTACTGTATGTATATTTTTTTTTTTAAATAAAATAAACGTGAATAAAACCTAAAATGCTGGATCCTTTTTAATATCAGTTTATTCACCATATGGTATTTAAAAATATTTCCATTAATTCTAATATGTAGAAGCAAATCTAATGGCTCATGTAGGGTGTGGTACAAGAAGATTAAGTAAACAGCTGCTGTCTCAGTGTCAGTAGAGTTATGTCTCAGCACAAAGGTCAGCTCCATGTGCTCCTTCCCCACCAGCCACATCCTTATCTGCTGCAGCATTAATAATTATACCCATCGCTGTCTGCCCTGCTGTCACTAATTACCCGTTGCCAGAAGAAATGGCTTGGGGATCTGATGTCATTGTTTGGCACAATGGTAAGGTTTTAACTCCTTCATTTCAAACTTTGTTTCCTGTTGCCTAAATTGGTAAAGATAAAAGCATGCAATGCAATGTAATACAATGCCTGTAGCATGCCTTTAACAGTAAATCCAAGCCCTAATTGGATGGCATTTACTAAAGCAAACTGTTACACTATTTTTGTTTGTTTGTTTTTTGCCTTTTTTTGCATGCCAGTGTTGCTGATCTGCTTTAGCTTTTTCTAGCCACTTCCTGTCTACATGCACACACTCCGGTGTAGGCTGCACATTATTCTCTTCACTTATCCAGTCCTGTGAAAATGCAAACTCCAATCTATTTATTTCATCTGCACATAATTGGATCCTTTTTTTGTGCATGAACATTTTCAACTTCTTTAGTAAAATTACCCTCATAGCCTGTGACTGGGCAATGAATGAGCACAGGTTCACTGATAAGGTCGTCACTCTTCTGTCAAGAAGCTCCTGGTGCTAAATGATCAACACTATGCAAAGCAACGAGACCCAGTGCTGCCCCTCTCTCTTCTAGCTTGTGTAGGGGATTCTAGGAGGTCAATAGCATGTACATGCAGATTTTGCTTATTGCATGTAAAAATACATTTTATTTTTATTAATTTTTTCTATTAAATGCAGAAATTAATTTGTTGGTGTTTTATACACACTTGCATTTATGCTGTAAATGCATATATGTCATAATAAATTTGAGTGTTCTTTAATGCTATATATCTTTTTTTTAATAGCTATTGTTTCACACATTAGTAATATCACTCGTTTCCCTACCCTCTTTAAAAATTAATCAATATTTAATAATTAATCATATAAAAATCGAAAGAGCAAAAAATGTAATTCGGAACTCTCTATTATACAACCTGTCCACCAGGATTAATAAAGACACTGCTTACAGAGTATTGCTAATATGATCTGGTCTGCCGCAATGTTTTCCTTGACAATAGGAAGGAATCTTTTTACACATCAATGCATTATCTGAGTGGGAAAGCTTAGATTCAACAAACACACTCATTTGTTACATACCAGCTACACAAAAAGAGGATGCGATGCTCTCAGAGAGCTTAAAAATGTGTCCTTTGTCCTGTCGTGTGGATGAAATATCTTCTATTTTATTCTTAGTTTTTCAGCAAACCCTGCACTATGTAAGTCAAGCTAAAGCCATTTGTATTCACTATCAGTATGCAGTAGCTCTAGTTGGCTGCAGTGAGAGTTCAATGTGTAATGTTTAAAACTGCATAATTGACTGCAGTGAATTAAAGCTCTTACACTAGGAAAAAAAAAAGAGCCATGTTTGACAATCTGCTCACGTCCAATGCCTGTTGTGCAGCAGGCAGATTTCATTTGGACAGCATCCCATTCAACTCTGGGGATTTCTGAAGACAGCAGACTCATCTACCTACACGTATGAGTAACATGGAAAAACGTTTGGTGAGGTCTAGCAAATATTAATATTTTGCATCCGAGAATAATATATAACAACCAGATTTTTTTTGTTTTAAATGATGTGGTGTATTCAGATAAAAGAAGATTTATGATTGTTTGCAAAATTCATACATTGCATTTTGTCTTTTTAAATGAATTCCAAAATCTAATCAGGTACTTGAGTTGAAAATCTCTTGCACAAATTGCCAATATAAGTCATGACATGCAAGCAATGTGCTTTCCCTCTGAGACGTTTGTCTTTCTGACATCCGAAAGTGTCAAAGTCACATGAAATCAGCACGTTTAAACCAGCTGATGCATATCAAATGCACCTGATTTTTATTGTAGTTAATAAGTAACAAACAGCAGTGCAAATACTGATTACTGGCCCAAAGGTGCCATTGGTTAATAAATCAATCAATGGATCTATCAGTTTTCAGAACAGGCAACAATCTCAGGTCTCAAGGGTCTGGTTGTGCCAAAAGACTGTTCTTGGGGGGGAAAATGACTGGCCAGGTAGAAAACTTTTCCTTCAAGTAGAGTTGCCACCTCATCCCTTTAAAACAGAACACATATTAATTACACAGGTTCTGTGGCTGATTAAGGAGGTAATTAAACTCACTTGGTGCCTTATTTGCATTAAATTAGCCTCAGAACCTGTGTAATTAATATGTGTTCTGTTTTAAAGGGATGAGGTGGCAACCCTACAGACTGGCACTTAGGCTAGTTTCACACTGGGGCGGGGGGGTATCTTAGTGGTAAAGTGCCACTAGTTTTAGCGGCGCATTACTGCCGTTTTAGACCCCTTTCACACTGAGGCACTTTTATGCTAAAAATGGCGCCTGTAAAGCACCACTTAAGCCACCCCAGTGTGAAAGTCAGAGTGATTTCACACTGGGGCAGTGCACTTACAGGACAGGAAAAAAAGTCCTGCAAGCAGCATCTTTAGGGAGATGTGAGAGTGTTAAATACACCGCTCCTCCACCGCCCCTGCTCATTGAAATGAATAGACAGCGATGCCGAACCTCCTGAAAAGCATCGGCGGCGCAGCAACACGGGCGCATTTAACCCTTTATTCGGCTGCTAGAGGGGTTAAAAGCGGCCCGCTAGCAGCCGAAAAGGGCCTCGATAACATTGGTTATCTAAAACTAGCGGCGCTTTACCACTACCGCCCCCGCCGCCCAAGTGTGAAAGTAGCCTTAGCGGCAGTTTTCATCTGCTAGCAGGATGCTTTTAACCCCCGCTAGTGGATGAATAAAGGGTTAAAAGCACCAGCAAAGTGCCGCTGCCGAATCGCTTTGCCGGTGCTTCGGCAGCGCTGCCCATTATTTTCAAGTTCATCTGCCCTCTGGTAAGAGAATTTTTTAGGTGCACTGTCGTGTGATGTGTCATTGCATACACTGAAGCTGGTGTGAGGGTCCTGTCTTTTCTACACACAATCTCCCCTGGATTCCATTTCCTTCAGGATTATTTCTTCAAGCGCTGCATATGAACTCTTTTTTTTACATTTTATATTGCCATCAACAATATATATGCTAGCTGCTAATGTGTATCCATGCACTTTCTGTATGCCTTTTTTGTTTGTAGCACAGATATTACCACCCTTGTTTATAGATTATATATTCTGTGCCTTTGTCTATGCCAGAAAAACTGGCTGCTTATTGGAATAGGCTTGTTAAAAGAAATAAATCAACTGGTAATTCTAGGTTTGGGTTTAAATAGAATGTATAGTTCTTAATTTATCGTTTACTATGGTCATCATGACTAAAAAAACAGAGAAAAATTGTGAAAAGGTGCCTAAAGCTCCACCTGTTGGCCCACAAAGTGAATACATTATGTTATTATGCAATATTTCACATCTACATTACAAAAAAAAAACATGTTTTAGAAAAATCTGAAATTTACACATACAAGTGAAGGAGTCAGAGCCACACTTGTTCCCGTCACTCTATACATCTCTGTTTAAGGCTTTAAGGAGAAACTGCATTGCATGAATACCTAAGAACCACTGTATTTTCTCTGTAGAAAAGCATATTGCTCTGAGAATTGTGTCATTTGTAAAAAAAAAGTATAGTATTTGTATGTAGTAAAACAACAGATATTAAACAACAATTTTAAATGTATACTCTTAAAAAATTACTATAAAATGTACTCTAAAGTTTCCTTTTATTAACACAGAGAAATAGGTTGGGAATTGACTGTTACATGTATTCAAATATGTGAATGGATTTCATTTTAATGCAACTTACGAAAGAGAAACCCTAACATTTTGATCCACATGTTCTGTGTATTAAATAAAGCCTTTTAAACTGGAGTTTAAAATATATTTCAATATAATTTGCAAGGGAACAGTTCTGTTTAACATGCAAATTCTTATAGCCGATCCCTGTTGAAAACCTTTGGACCTTGATTTCTTTAAAGAAAAACAGCAGGGAGACTCATATGCAGTCTGGAATATTAATTATTAATACGTTTCTCTACTGCCCCTTGCTGGGACTAAAAGCAGAATGGACAAGCATATTATCAAGGGCAGGCAGAGACATCAGGAAGCTTATTACCAGGGTTGGATTGGGTGGATAAAGACACATAAAGCACCTTGGAGCCCATTTCTAAAACTAAAATACATGCCTCACTATGCTCTGATGTTCCCATGTATGTATGGATTCTCTTCTACAAAGTATGTAACCCAGAATGTGATAGATTTCATACTATGTAAATGTATGTTATTACCAGTTTAAGGAGATAATAGCAGCCTCTTTCCTTTGATACAGAAGTCCCACATGTCAACATATCATCCATGGTAAACCCCAAAATCCCCAAACTGGGTGGGACTAAAATAACACAGCAATGTGAAGATTTGCAAAAAAAAAGAAGGTTGTAAATAGACAAAATTATAAAAGAATTGAAGGCAAATATTTTATCATTAGAAAATTAAGTAAAGGTAATCTTGTGAAATAAAGGCAATGATGGAGCAGCAATTATGTACTTAAAGCAGTAGTAAACCGCAGGTGGTTAAAAAAAATTAAAAAAAAAATTCCCTGCAAGGCAATGTCATAATGTGCCAGTATGCATCACATACTAGCACATTATGAGAAGCTTATCTTAGAACTAAGCCCTCTAGTGCCGCGATTTCACTGCTGAGATCGCTGACATCTTTCCCCTGGTCTTCCTTCCGGGTTTGCGGCCTCCGGCTACATGGATGTCCAGAGGGCGTGATGACATCACTCCCATGCATGCACGCGGAAGATGCAGTTTAGGACATGGCCTCTGAAGGTCCGGCACTGTAAGCTGTACCTTCAGAGCACTTGAGCCGGTGATGTCATCGGCTGCATGCACTCTGAATCTCTCCTTCACTGTGCAAGTTTAGGACATATTCACAGTACCTACAGGTAAGCCTTATTATAGGCTTCACTTTTGGTAAAAATTATGTAACAGAGTTTACTACCACTTTAAATTTAATGGTTGTTTAAAACCATATTGGCATCAAGTGCAGAATGTGTGTGTAGCTTAAAATCACATTTTACCAAATGTTACAAGAACAAGTGTGTTAAAAGATGAGTAGCCCTACCTAAGATTCCCCCAGACCTCAAACACAGTTTTTCTTCTAGTAAATACCAATGTTGCCAGATTTTCAGTCCAGACTAGGTATGATCATTCACTTATTATGGGCTCTATAGTGGCCAAGTAATGACAGTTCCACCGCTAAGTCTAGCCTTCTAGTTTCTAAATATATTTTCAAATATACTATGACAGAGCAGAGATGTTGGTTAATAATTCTGGATTACATGGACATCAAAGCCAAGTACATTTTCTTATGGAAAATGTGTAGAGAAAATGGTCAGAATAAAAATCATGAGAATATTACTCACTGTAAAGGCATGATGAATTGAAATTAATCACTTTCCAAGCAGTCTAATTGTAAGTACTAACAAGAATGGGTCAATCAATAGTAAAATGTATGTGCAATTATTTACACTTCTCCTGTTCCCTGTGAGAATAACCTGAGATTCTGGGACAGTTACATTACTGCTACATGTGGAGGTTAGCACTTACATAATAGTGATAAATAGGTCTTCTTAAACACAATTCTTGCATTACAAAAAATACTTAGAATTTCATTTGGGTACAGCATTGCATGATCGCGCAATGGCCAGTTAAAATAGCAAAGTGTAGAATAGCAAAAAATGCTCTGGTCATTAAGGGAGTAATACCCCTTTACCCCTTTGACACTAAGGCGCTTTTCAGGTGCTTTAGAGCTAAAAAATAGCACCTGTAAAGCGTCTGAAAAGCGCCAATCAAGCCACAGTGCTTTCACACTGGGGCGGTGCGCTTGCGGGATGGAAGAAAAAGTCTTTGAGGTGTGGGAGTGGTATGTGTACACTGCTCCCAAATTGCCCTGCCTGAAAAGCAATTTGGCATCACCACACCACAGGCACTCTTAACCCCTTGTTAACCCCTTCTTTGGGGTTAAAAGCGCCCTGCTCCCACCCGCAAAGTGGCTCTGCAGTTCTGGTAAAGCGCCAATAAAACGATTTTAGTGCCGCTTCACCATGATCGTGGGGCGGTCTAGGTATGAAAGGGTTCTTTAACCTTCCAGGTTAAATACAGTGGTGGTTAAAGTGGAGTTCCACCTGTTTTTTTTTTTTTTTTTATCCCTAAAAATCTTAAAAAAATAAAAAATATATATACTCACCTGAAAGGGCGGTTGCTATGCGGCAGTAGCTCTTCTGCCTCTTCTTCCACCACGGTGGATCTTCTGGCTCGTCCTACATCGCTGTGTCTTCTTGTGAATGAGCCGCACTGCCTTCTGGGAACTTTGTGTATCCCAGGAGGCAGCCGGCCATTCACAAAGCGCCTTGCATGCGCAGTAGGAAACGGGCAGTGAAGCCGTAAGGCTTCACTACCTGTTTCCCTTAGTAAGGATGGAGGCGCCAGGACCGAGCGATTGCCAGATCGCCATCGCGGGTGACTAGGACAGGCAAGTGTCCTTATTAAAAGTCAGCAGCTACACTAAAAAAAAAAATTGCGGGTGGAATCCCGCTTTAAGTGGTTAGTGGTTAATGCAGCTATAAAGACCACTATATTCAGATACTGCTCTCCTCTAATTTTACAGAACAAATGGGAGCTCAAAGGAGAAGGGCCTGGGGAGGGGAGTGACAGGTGCCTCCATGAAGGCCGATGGCTGGCCAGACCGGATCCACGTAAGGTAGTGTAACAGTGGCGGAGCCTAATTCTCCGTCTACCCTCCTCTGTACGGCATCATCTTATCCCCAGAGAGGGGAATGTGACATGAGGTGAGGAGGAGAAGTGTGGACGGGAGAAGGAATGAATGGCGGCCCGATGGAGAACCCCCAGCAGCAGCACCAAGGATAGCAGCCAGGTACTACTTAATCCTCATCATCATATTCTTGTGTGCCAACTGCCAACCCAAAGCAAGCAGCAAAATATGATGCTCAGTGGATTAAATAAATATGCATAGCCATATCTTAAATAAACTGTAATAAAGTGATTTGTGAACAGCCTGGCACACACGCACAATCGCACATGATGACTTAAAACTTTTAAATCATCATGTGCGATTGTGCGTGTGTGCCAGGCATCAAATATAGTGCTCAATATGGATTAAATACATTATTAATGATATCTATGGCAATGCATATTTATAAAGTGTAATAGTGATTTGTGCAACAAGCTCATTAAACAGTCCACATTCAGTGAAAGATCACGTACTGCAAACTTTGCAGTGCATTAACTTTCACTTAATGTTGACTGTTTAATGAGCAGGGGCTATTAATGGGTACATTAGCTGCGTTTGATTGACACAGTGGCTGCGTTTGATTGGCACAGTGGCTGCGTTTGATTGGCACAGTGGCTGCGTTTGATTGGCACAGTGGCTGCGTTTGATGGGCACAGTGGCTGCATTTGATATGCACAGTGGCTGCGCTTGATGGGCACAGTGACTGCGCTTGATGGGCACAGTGGCTGCAATTGATGTTTTTTTTTTCAGTTTGTTTATGCCCCTCCCCAAAAAAAAATCAGCACCAGGCGCCAGTGGTCCCCAGTGTCCTTCTCTGTCCCCTCCGTGTCCCTGGTTATCTGAAAGATGGGTTTTAAATGTTTTTACAGGGACTTTGAGGCGCACACCCTAATGCAATAGGCTGCGCACACCTATGTGTATATATATATATATATATGGAGGCTGGTTTTAGATGTGTTACTAGACCCTGCGCAGATGTGTTTGGTATCTAAGTAGTAATTACACCCATCTATCGCATGCTGAAAGTGCTCCCATTTCTGAAGATATTTCCCACTCCAATACAAGTGGCAAAGGACAGATAAAGGGATAACAGAAGACGCAGCTTGTTATTAACTGACAAATAAAGAAAATAGCCAGATGAAATGCAAAAGCAAATGGAAAAAACACAGCCTAAACACAGAGACTCCTCAACACTCCACCGCCCCTTTCTCATATTTATTCCATGTCTTTTTTGGCAGGTGTTTTGACAAGCAAAGAAGTAGCTTCAATAATCAACATTGCATTGATGTTGAATGGATGATAGAATATTTACCCCAGTCAAAGCAAAAATGTCATGTAGAGCACATTAACAGCTTTTAGGATTGCTTTTACTATGGTATGTGTGACAGGAGTGACGGATCTGAACAGAGGAAGTATTGACGGTGGACCTAGATCTATTTGAGGACAGAGGGTTTGTCACAGTATGTATCAAAAAGAATAACTCATAAATGAAAGGGAAATCGGAATTCATCAGTAGAAACTTAAGTCTGAAGGTACCAATACCCCACGTATTTATGAAGTGCCTATACTTTGTTTTACTGGTGTTCCTCAACCATTCAGATACCTGCACAATTTTGTAGTACTCTTGCAATGTCTTTGAAAATTGTCAATGACTGCACACCAAATGACTCCCTGCATGACTGTGCTGAGGCCTTGTGATTGGCCACCCAACTGCGGCTTTGTAGGGAGGCAGGTGAGGTATGTTTCCCCTGACTTCAAATATAGAGCAGCAGTGGTTAGTATATGCAGTGAACGGTGCCTAAGACAGGGTGGGTTTTTTTTTTTTCAGACAGGTTTGTATTAGAAAAAAATACAGGTAGGTACTATATAAAACATTTTTATAAGTCAGCATTACAAGTTCAAGAAGATAATTACATTTTTTATAATTTAATTGTAATTATTTTTTTTGTTTCTAGTGTATATATGCACCACAAGATGGCTGAGCCTGTAGCCAAAAGTATTACACAAGCCGCTGACTTTTTCTCCTGTCTGACATAATTCTCATCATCACTGTAGCAGCCTCAGAGAATTTTTGTTATAATGTTTTAGGAGGAGGGGGTCCTCATCAGCTGCATTTTGTCTATTGCACAGACAATTTCATCCATGCATGCCACTATTGTATAGACTAAAGCATCATTCACTAAAAAGGGTTAATTAGATCCACATGATCTAATGAGGATCGTGCCCACTACTGCACTGCGTTTTACTAAGCTTATAGTAAAATGATAATCCTTGATCAGCTGCAGCAACAATTATGGCCCGGATTCACAAAGCACTTACGCCGACGTATCTCGAGATACACCGCGTAAGTGCAAATATGCGCCGTCGTATCTATGCGCTGTGCCCACAAAACTAGATACGCCTGAAAATAGTCTTCATCCGACCGACGTAACTTGCCTACGCCGTTGTATCGTGGGCGCATATTTACGCTGGGCGCATTTGCCGCTCCCATTGATTTTCTATGCACATATGCAAATGAGGAAGATACGCCGATTCACTAACGTACTTGCGCCAAGCGCATAATATACGTGGTTTGCGTAAGTCGTACGTCCGGCATGGGGTCACGCCTCATTAGCATGGCTCACGCCCACTTCCACCTACGACAGCTTACGCCGAGGGAACCCAGCGCAGTTTGGGAGGCAAGTGCTTTGTGAATTTGGTGCTTGCCTCTTTGCGCTACGTCGGCGTAAATATGCGCCAATGTATGTGAATCCGGGCCTATGTCTGCATTTTTTACAAATGGTATTACTATAGAAGCATGACCCTAATATAGCATGATAGTAACAAATGCAGCAGGTAGTATTCACCGCTTCTTATTGAACATCCCCTTTGAGCATCATTTGTACACCAAAAGAGAGCCAGGCACTCCCAATATTGTAAATCTGGTAGCAGAATTTATTTAAAATGAATTAAAAACACTCACATTGATAAAATAACGGGAGTCTCCCTTTTCCCCAATGTAAACATAAAAAGATACTTCCATCTTAGTAATTTTACAGTATATACACAAGTAATAATATATTTTTAATAAATATAAAGTAGAATATATTTCTCGAACATCCTAACCCATTTCACATCAAGCATTTCCCATTCTCTTTTTCCATCAGATTTTCCGATCGTGTGTAGCCCCATCAGAGTTTTTTCATCGGAAATTCCGATGAATTCCATTTGAGTTGAGTAGATATAGAACATGTTCTACATTTTTCCGATGTGATATGGCCGGGCAAAAGCCAGATCGTGTGTACGCAGCATAAGAGTACGAGTTAGCAGTGCTGCATGCAGATTTCTTCTGTCAATATCTGGATACAATTCAGACTCGGGAGAAATCTTTCCTCTCTTTGTGATGGATTCCTTTATAGTGACAAAAAAAAGCCCTCTGCTTCTGGAAGTTTTCAGAAATGTAGCTGAAAAATCTGAAGATTAATGGAACTATCAGTGCAGAGTGGAGCTTATCATGTCAACCTCTGTGCATTGCGCTCAGAGCATTGGGATCATTTTCTAAAAGAATTAGAACAAATATCTGAGCTAGTTTGTGCTCCTATGGTAAATTATACCAGCTATGTATTATAACTAAATCATTTCAACTGTACATATAAAAAGGCAACACAATTCTGCTGAGAAATCGAGACATTGACAGTAACACTTTGTTTGCAAATTACCTATGAATGAGTTGATATAAAGTAAATCAGCAATAGTGACAGTGTGATTGTAACTGAAATTATCAACCATAAAACCCTAGCAGGTCTGTAGTTGATTTACAGTATTATGATAAATGTGAAGTATCAAGCAATCAGCTGAATGCACAGTTAAAATATATACAGAATATGCCTTTTTAATAATAATATAGGTAAGTTTCCGATTTACAGTGGTATTAAACCCAAAATCAAAAATGTTTTTTTTTTTTTTTCATGAATTGAAAAAAAAAAAATATTCTACAAAATACAAAAATACAAAAATGTACAAAATACAAAAATGTATTCTACTGCAGCTTGCCAATCATTAGATTTCACCTGGTGATCTGTTTCAATCGTTTTTTTTTATTAAATGTTTCCTGAAGAAAAAAAAATAAACAATACAGAGCAGAGCACTAAACAATTCTTTGCATAGCTCTGTGTATACAACAAAGTACTGGAGATACACAAAAAGGAGAACATAGAGGGAATATGATAAATGGGATGAACCAACTGTGAAGTCCCATACAATCGCAAACAAATAAGAGGATCAAACATATGATGGGTGTTCTTTTCACTCCATGTCACCGCGCATGTCCGTTGGTGGTTAGCGGCTCAGAGCGAGGCTTGGTTAGGGATTTTTTGTATATATAGAGGTGACACAGCGTGCCGCCCGTGCCCCTGGACGAAGTAAGATATTACGAAACGTGCGTCGGGTGGAGCGAAGAATTGACAACACCTCGTGCTCCATCCCCATACCCAGAAGAACGGCTTTGTGTACCAGCCGTCACATCCGACTACAGGCTATATTTTAACTGCAAAATTGTAAGTGCAAGACTGTGTATTTTATTAAATAAACTGTTAAGGGTTTTACACCATATGGAGCGTTCTTTCCTTTATGTACCATACACATCTTCTGTGGATTTGATTGGTTTGGAGGCGATTGCTGGGAATCCATGATAGTGTCTGCTTATTCCCTGGAGCCAAGCTGTGACTCGTTACAAGCATTCTTTGATCCTCTGTCATGGGGGATCATTGTTAGTTGGTAAGAATTTATTCCTGCTGGTGGTGGATTCAACACAGTTTTTTTCGCAAGTGGATATGGCAATTTATGCTTAAATGGACTTTTTGTCATCTTGCACTGGTGTTTAATGAATTTATAGTCCATCAATATTTTGATTAGGTTTTTGTTTTTGAAATTCACGGACATTAATTTTTGATTGTATCAATTCATATATGGACTTTTCAAATACATCTATTGACTTACCATAATTTTTGAACTATATATAATCCTAATTTCAATTCAGTGGAAGCTCCTCCCCCTAACAGTTAGAATCACTCCCTAGGACACACTTAATCCCTTCAGCGCCACCTAGTGGTTAACCTCTTCACTGCCAGTGTAATTTTCACAGTAATGAGTGCATTGTTATAGCACAGATCGCTGTAAAAATTACAATGGTCCCAAAAATGTGTCAAAAGTGTCCGATGTGTCCGCCATAAAGTCGCAGTCATGATAAAAATCGCAGATTGCCGCCATTACTAGTAAAACAATGTATAATAATAAAAATGACATAAAACTATCCCCTATTTTGTAGATGCTATAACTTTTGCGCAAACCAATCAATATACACTTATTGCGTTTTTTTTACCAAAAATATGTAGAAGAATATTTATCGACCTAAACTGAAAAAATTCGCGAATCAGAAGTAATAAATAATAGGCAAACCTATAAAACAATACTTTCACGTTGTGCAATGTATTGGAGAATAATACCAGCAATCCCATGTCTCTGTAGAGAATGTTATTGAATAGCAAGTGTGGAAAATCACATTGAATTATGCATACTAAGATGGTATTGTTAATGAAGATTAGCTGGAATTAAATTCCTCTAAATACAATTAATACAGCCTTTGGGTACAATGTGGATGTTATTTTGTCTTTTTAAGTGGGCTATGCTCCATTACAAATCTGATTTCTATGCTGCTGTTTAACACTTTCCAGTAATTATTGGGATTCTTGCATATGCTGACAATCAAATAAAAAGGCCATTACAGGTATAACAAAGGGTAGGCTGATGGTAAACAACTTGATTTATCATTGTCAGACAGCTACCTTAAATGGTTTAATTATGAAATGCTGCATACACATGATCGGAAATTCCGACAAGAAAAGTTCGATGTAAGCTTTTGGTCGGAAATTCCGACCGTGTGTAGGCCCCATCTGACTTTTTCTGTTGGAATTTCCCACAACAAAAATTTGAGAGCGGGTTCTCAAATTTTCAGACGGGAAAAAGTTCTTGTCGGAAATTCCGATTGTCTGTATGCAATTCCGACGCACAAAAAAACATGCATGCTCGGAATCAAGTCGACGCATGCTCGGAATCATTGAACTTCATTTTTCTCGGCTCTTCGAAATGTTGGCGTTCTTGACGGTCAGAATTTTGTGTTACCGTGTGTATGCAACTCAAGTTTGAGACAAAATTTTGTCAAAAAAAAAATTCCATAGTTTTCTTGTCGGAATTTCCGACCATGTGTACGTGGCAAAACTCTGGGAATATTACACAACTTCTGCTTGGTATATCTGTACATGAGCAATGAGTGGGCAGATTGGTGTAATTAAAATTGATTTACTAAAGGAGTTGCGGATTTTTACACAATACAATGTGTGAATATTTACTTGTCCAATTTTGGAAAAAGCAAAACCCTGTTTAATTATTTCATATTTTACCAATTTGATATTAAAGGTGAACAGAAATATGCTTTTCCTATGATTAAATAACTGAAGTTATTATTCACACAATTTATTGTGTGGAGATTTTCAACTCTGTTAGTAAAATCAGACCAACTGTGTCTATTGATTAATTAGATGGCTGGCACACAGAAGTATACACAGTAAGGGGTGTATAGTTCCTTTAAGGGTGCTATGAGTGATCTCTAGTGTGGTGAGTAGGGATCTATATATCTGATCCTTTCAGTGGATCTAACTGATTGCCAAGGTTCCTTTTAGAGTGAGTAATTATAGCATTAGTAGTAATGCTGTACTGTATGTGGAACCCCAGAATTACCTCTTTCAGAGGGGAGGCTGAACAGAAGCCGAAATGTATTATCTGCGAGTGGGACAGCAATTCAGAAAGATTGTTTGTAAGCTTGGATCTGAGTGTGGACTGTATCTTCTGTAAAGTACCTGATAAGTAGGCTGCCAAAAGAGGACCTTTTTCGGATCTCTAGTTGTTAACCCTTTAAAACTGTCCCTGACAGTTGCTGCTCTTTAAAAGCCCTGATTATCTCATTGCTACACTTAGGCCTCGTACACACGACCGAGTTTCTCGCTGGGAGATATCTTGCTGGGAGATATTTTTTTGTCGAGGAAACTGTCGAGAAACTCGACGAGCCAAAAAGAGAGCAAGTTCTCTATTTCCTTGACGGGAATGGAGAAAATTGGCTTGTCGAGTTCCTCGACAGCCTAACAAGGAACTCTACGAGGAAAACGATGTATTTCGCCCGTCGAGTTCCTTGGTCGTGTGTACGAGGCTTTAGGCTTATGCATCACATGCACATTATTATGCATAAGGAAGCATAACGAAGCAGCATAGGACCATATTTGCTCCTGATGAGGTTGGAAAGAAGCTTTAGCCCTGAAATACTCTACTTGGTTGTCAACTACTTCCGCCAGTTCCTACAGCATAACATAGGAACATAGCCAGAGATCATCCATCACCCACCCATGAACCACCAGTTGTCTATGGACCACAAACTATGTTTTCCAAATTATATAGGCTTTGAACGGCCTTCTGTAAATCCAGTTATCCCAACATCCATAAATCTTTGGAGATATTTCTAGCAAAAGATAGCATAGGGAACAATACTTTGTGATCCACAGGAAAAAGAAGCACCAGCTTACATATCAATTATAAAAAAAATTGTAGCATTTGAGAACTTTAACCACTTAAGGACCACCGCCTGTATATTTACGACGGCAGAATGGCACAGACAGGCATAGGTATGTCCCCTTTAAGATGTCGCTGTGTGATCACGCACGCCGCCGGCGCACTCTCGACCCTGCCGCCTTCTCCGTGAGTCTGACCACGGGTCCCATGGACTCGATCGCCGTGGGGATACCCGTGATTGTCTCACGGAGAGATAGAATGGGGAGATGCTAGTGTAAACACAACATCTCCCCGTTCTGCCTAGTGACACTAACACTGATTGTGTTCCCTGTCATCGGGAACAGCGTTCACTGACGTGTCACAGCAAGCCACATCCCCTACCTAACGGTTAACCCCTTCACTGCCAGTGTCATTTTCACAGTAATCCGTGCATTTTTGACCAGCGAAACGGTTCGGGGCTGAAGTGGTTAAACTGTGATGGCTGGTGATACCGACAGCTATGTTAGAAAGCAGCGCACTGTGTTGTGCTCTGCAAACAGCATGTCAAATTGTAACCTTTTTATTTTCAAACTTGATCGCGTTGTGATGCGGAGTACTGCATCACAACACTCTGCCTTGTCTTTGTGGGACTACAATGGAACAAGCTGTCCAGTGCAATACAACATATCTAGTATGAAAGGATCCTAAATGTGCATTAACATAATTTTTATAATTTTTGGTTCTAAAGACCACTCTTAGCTGTTTTGATATGAGTGAGTACTTTTCATGCAGAGGTATCTGAACCACAAACCAGGTCAGAATACTTATTTTTAGGTGCAGCTTTCTAAAATACTAAGCAGTTATACAGTAACATAACTATTCTCCACAGTTGACCTAGGTTGAAGATCTTGCAATCATCTCCACATCACTCCTCTGCCCACTGTGTATTATCATCATACAGACATTGATACACAGTAGGCAGAGAACTGTCTGAGATCTAGTCCTCCTGAACAGAGGAATGCTAACAAGCAGTGTATATTCTGGATATTCAAGCAATAGGAGTGACGGGTTGTGGGAATATTCTAGTATTTATTTATATTCACTTTTAAAGTGGACTTGAACTCAAAATTGAATATTCACTAGCTTATTAAACCCACTGATAGGTAGGGTTTTTAAGACAGACGAGACCAAGTTATTCTCTTCTGTCATAAACCCTTCTCTGCGCTTGTCAGCGGTAATAAATCCAGGGATGAACAGTGGCACTAAACCAATGATGTGACACCTGAATGCAAATATATATATATATATATATATATATATATATATATATATATATATATATATGCAAAATTATGAATTTGTATACTGGATGAATAGTCCATAATGTACTTCTGTCAGCACCTGGAGGCAGCACCCTTAGAGCGAAGCAGTAGACTCTGTGTGTAAAGAAAGAACAGAGGGACGCCAAACTAAGTGCAGTATTATCACAGATTTAATGGTAAAAGCAAATTAGCAACTCACAAAATAGCAGAATCAGATTGGCATATGTGTTGTAATCACCAGTCCTGGAATCTGTTTACAGCACCTGGATGGCCTATAACCGCCATGAGCATGGACGATGTGTGTGGGGGGGTATCCAGGGATCTGAACCAGGAAGCCGCTGATCACAGCCGTGACCAGCGTGAACTGCAAGATGGCGTCGGGCTGGACGTGACGTCACAGGAAGCAGATAATTGGAGTACAAAGCTGAAAGAGGCGCTAATGGATGTTGAAGCCAAAGCTTCTTCTTCAGACCAGTCTTAAGAAAAAGCTTTGGCTTCAAAATGCATTGCTGCCTGCTTCCTGGTTCAGATCCCTGGATACCCCCCACACACATCATCCGTGCTTGTGGTGGCTATAGGGCCATTCAAATGCTGGACTGGCGATTACAACACATATGCCTGCTTTTACCATTAAATCTGTGATAATACTGAACTTAGTTTGGCGCCCCTCTGTTCTTCCTTTAGTCAGCGGTATTATATACTGAGCTGTACATGCACAGCTCAGCACACATTTATGGTACTGCTCTGTGCCAGGGTTACCAACTGTCAGTAAATTTACAAACAGTTACTAAAATGCTTAATGTTTGCATCTGTTCATGATTGTCTGTTCTGAACATGCAGTTTTTCAGATGCCTTTTGTTTGATGGCACCAGTGACGGGACAAGGTCATTAAGCGCCCAGGGCAAAGATGCCAAACCCTTTGGGTTAGGGTCTGGGTGCCCCCCATCCCCGAAATAAACCATTGCGCCAGGTGCAGCCACCCCTCCTGCCCACCCCTTGTCCCGGATGGCACTATCCCATTATGGCATCCTTTGGAGCTACCATTGTGGGCATGTTCCTGCATACATTCACATATCTTCCTCCAAACCTAGAGCAGCACGCTGCATCCCCACTTCTCTCTCTCCTCCCTCTTCTTGTCTCCATGCCTTTCCTCCTCTCTTTACTCCTTCCTCCCCCCTGATTGACAGTAGTTGTCAAAATGTAAAAAGTGTTTAGTTCTACTTTAATTATAGTTAACCTTTGGTAGTCCATTTGAAATTTGCAACATAATATTTTGATGTTCCATTGGCAGCTGCATAAGATAACCATTAAAAAAAGTGGATGACTTTATTTCCGCTGAGAATATTTCTGGACAGAAAGCACAAAAGCAATCGACTTTGTCAATATTTGTATAAATTATTGCTCAGTGAACATATTTCAAAGGCAACACAACTGGAGAATTAGCTTATTAGAAGAGAGGGAGAGCTTATTTTTTGCTATAGAAGACCGCAAAAGCCAGTCTGTGGAGCTCAGATCTGCAGAAAATCTGATCTTGCACAATTTTAGATGCCATCGGAATTTCCATTACAGTGTTCAGCCACAGCTATTTTGTTACTGACACAGGAAAAAAAATGGAGCCTGGGAAATCATTCAAGTAAAACACTTCAATGTCCTCTGCTGTATTTTAACCTAACTTAAACATTACAGCTCCAAGCTGAAATCTGTCTTGAAAACACTCAAACACATATCATGGGGAATTCATTTTACTAAGAAAATGTCTTTCGCTTTAAATAAAATCTTTTTTTTTTCTGATGAAACAAGAGAAGGGCGGGAATCATCTGCCAGAGAAGTACTGCTTTAAGCTAATAAAATGTAATATTATAATCTAGTGCAGTAATTTAGCTGTGTGGAAACTTGGCATTTACATTATCTAACCAAAGACATCTTGGCTGCTTTTCCTGTCACTTTCACTCAGAATTTATTATAAGAATCAGACAAGAACTCTCAACAAACAAGTTCAAGGCGTAGCTTCTCAAAAATGTGTATCAAACTTCAAAAATAAAATAAAAAATAAAAAAAGATGTTAAAGAAAAACATCCTAGATATGAAAATCTGCATACATTTCAAAATATTCCCAAAGCAGTTTAATGGAATAAACCACAGTTATTAATTTTTAATTTTCCTTGCCTAATGTGAGGATTAGCAGCATAAGTGTGTAAACACATTATTGGTATAAATATGTTACTACAGGTCTCTAAATAAGGAAAAGACTTTATGCCTTGTACACATGACTGGTTTTCACAACGAGAAAACGGCAATTTTTTATATTGGTTGTGAAAACCAATCGTGTGTATGCTCCCTAGCAGTTTTTCTCGACGGAAAAACAACCCGCAAAAAAAATTGAAACCAGCTCTCTCTTTGTTTTCTCGTCGTGAAAAACTGTCATGTGTATGCTTTTCCGAGGGGAAAAAAAACGTGCATGCTCAGAATCAAGTATGCAGCCCAAAAGCAGCCCAAAGGGTGGCGCCATTTGAAAGGAACTTCCCCTTTATAGTCCCGTCATACGTGTTGTACGTCACCGTGCTTTGGTCGGACTTTTTTTGCATGAACGTGTGTATGCAAGTCAGGCTGGAGAGGAATCACGTCGGAAAAAACTTTGTTTTTTTTCCTGCCGAGAAAAATGGTCGTGTGTACGAGGCATAAGAAAGAGATTTTTCAGTGACTCGCTGTGCTTCTTATAGTATAAAAGTGACCAAACACTTTCACATTGTAGCATCTCCTTTAGATTTACTATCAGCTACTGTAGGTAGTGAAAGGTCTTGTCTAATTTCATTCAAATGCAATAAATTCCTTAGGTTTGTCCTCAAATTACCGTATATGGTTTTGGTAAGACTAAAGAATGTTGTACAGAGATTGTACAATCAGGAAAAAGACCTAAAAAGGCACAAGTATCCCCCGGTACAATGGGACTTTATGGGCGAACAAAAAATAAATCATATATCAGAAAATATTATTTATTTAAACAAAGTTTTTTTTTAAAAACACATATGTGTAGTGACAAACCTATCAACAGTTTGTACAGTACATTGTATGAAAAGACAATCATGCCTGACATGTTTCAGAAAATGTATCCCTTCCTCAGAGGCATTATAGGAGTGAGTACAAATACATGCGATACTGGATTGTGAAAGATTCTCATAGAACCAAAAGTTCATAAGAACGCTGGTTAGTTGTTGCCAGTTCATCAGGCACAAATTTCATGTGTGTGTAAAGGCAGGCGTACCAATACTTTTGATAATTTAGTGTATATTGTCATTTACAACTGATCATTTATAATCCAATTTTTAGCATTCATAGTATGTCTAGTTAAAAGGTAAAAAAAAAAAAAGCATTCTTAAAGTGTT
The DNA here is from genome assembly GCF_905171775.1 of Rana temporaria. NCBI lineage: Eukaryota > Metazoa > Chordata > Amphibia > Anura > Ranidae > Rana > Rana temporaria. The sequence goes on along the minus strand of NC_053497.1, from coordinate 88,327,277 downwards.
ACCAAACCCAGAACCTGCATTCTCACTATATCTGGTTACCCACAGTACACAGAACATGGAAATGCAATTATTTTTGTAAATATAAACTGATGAATACCTTTTCTCATCAGCAGTATATAGCAAAGTTTGTAGAACAAGTTGTCATTCTCCCCTGATCCTCTGTCTGGACAGCCCTGATTGGCCCTGTGTTGATCACATACACTCTCCCCAAAAAAAAAAAAAAAAAAAACAACTCTCGAGGAATACACACCAAACTGAGCATGTGCATCACGTCCCCTGGCTCTGTAAATATCAGGTTATTTTTTGGAGACCGTGGAAGAAGAGGAGGTTCAGTGAGACAGGATGAAACAGCCTTTATACACAATGCAAAGGATAAACCCCTTAGGTTCCACAGTAAGTATAACAAGCATGCTTTACTGCACATACAGACTGATTTTACTATTGTGGATTTAGTAACACTTTAAATACAATACCTACCACTGGGGCACACTTAGGCCCCATACACACGAGAGGATTTATCCGCAGATACGGTCCAGCGGACCGTATCCGCGGATAAATCCTCTCGAGGATTTCAGAGGATTTCTATGCGATGGCGTGTACACACCATCGCATTGAAATCCGCGCTGAAATCCTCTGCCGATGACGTGTCGTGCCGTCGCCGCTATTATGACGCGGCGACGGGCGCGACGCTGTCATATAAGGAATTCCACGCATGCGTCAAATCATTACGACGCGTGCGGGGAATCCCTTTGGACGAATGGATCCGGTAAGTCTGTACAGACGAGCGGATCCATCCGTTGGAATGGATTCCAGCAGATGGATTTGTTGTGCATCACAGCAAATATCCGATCTGCTGGAATCCATCCCAGAGGAGATTTCTCCGCGGAAACAGATCCGCTGGCGTGTACACACCATAGGATCTATCCGCAGAAACCCATTTGCTGGGATTTATCTGCGGATGGATTCTATCGTGTGTACGGGGCCTTAGTGTGGTGCATTCTCTTTAGCCTACAGGAAACCATCCCTGTTGGTTGAATTTGCCTAAAGCTTTTTAGCCCACACCTAAACAATGGTGATGTTGTGGTTTCCTTTTTATTTTTTTAACTGTCATTTAGGGCTCATTTATAGGGTATATGCGTATTTTTTGTACGGAGTGCTTGTTCTTGCTGGCAAAGCTAGCAAAATATCCTGTATAATTTATGCACCTAAAGTGCTTGTGTTTAGACTTGCTTAAATGCATTTAGACCTGTATAATTCTTCTAGTAACTTTAAGCATTACACATGTTAACATAAATATACAAAAAAAATATGCAAATATGCACATATCTGGGTGCAGCTGTGTAAAAATTGTATTGCTACGTCATACAATTTTTTTTTTGGAGACACGGCTGTGTGTATGGCCCCATTAATTCTTATGGTGCTGTGTTTAGATGCATACAAAACTATGCTAAACACATTTATACACAGCATTTTATACACCTGTGTGAATGAGGCCTCATAGATATTGTATTGGCATATTGTAGCCTACAGATGTAAGCATTTCCTGCATTTATTTAGTCCAATGCTTTATAGTGAGTTCTCCATGTAAAAATCTGATGTTTTCTTTCAGTGGGATATTCCCTGAGCTATGTACACCAAGACTGAATGAACACTTGCTGACAGAATGTGCTCAGCTTTATCAAATCAGGCCCTCAGAGTATTAGTGTGTTCCCACCGAGGATGCTGGAGGAAGTAAAAATTCCAATTAATATATAGCTAGTCAACATGATAACATATCAACAGAACTCTAGAGGACCATTGGATTTCATTCTCTTTGAAATAATTTATGTTACTGTGAAAATGTGCAAGCAATATACATAATTTTGGTTTCAAATGAATGAAAGAATGAAGTATGGCTTCGTCAAATCCATCCTTTAGATAGCTGTTATACAATGAGCAAGTGAGGTTTTATTTGATTTGGTGATATCTTTAAACAAACAGGGATTGTTTGGTATCTTCAAACATGCCGTTGTCAAAAAAACAACAAAAAATAAACATTCAGGACCAGGGCCAGCTCCAGACAGATCAGCTTTCTATAAACTGTGATGATGTGCAGCTGGTTTCTTCTCTTTTGTAGCAAGTAGCTCATACAAGCAAGACGCTTAAAGCCCAACACCGGGCAACTAAAAAATGATTCCTTGTAGTGGGGCTGTGATCTAGAAGCAAAAAAAATGACTTACCTGATCCTCCATTCCTCCCCACAGCTAGACCAGTCCCTGCAACTTCTCCTTCATACTCCAGTGATCTAAGGTCCTGACAATAACAAGACCAAAGCGGGGTCCAGAGATCTGCTATGCATGTGATGATTCTGAAGAACAGTCCATTGCCAGAGTAAGGAGGAGCAGAGGATCAAGCAAGGAACATTGTTTCTCAACACTAGAGAAAACAAGCTATTAAAGTGACTAAAGTCTTGTTTTTTTTGGTAAAAATAACAAACATGTTATACTTACCTCCTCTGTGTAATGGTTTTGCACAGAGCATCCCAGATCCTCCTCTTCTCGTGTCCCTCTTCGGTGCTCCTGGCCCCTCCCTCATGTTGAGTGTCCCCAAAGCAAGCGACTTGCTATGGGGGCACCCGAGCCAAGCTCCCGGTGTCCATTCAGACACGGAGCTGTGGCCTGCCCCCCAACCCCTTTTTCCTCATTGACTCACTGACTTTGATTGACAGCAGTGGGAGCCACTGGCGCTTTGCTGCTGTCTCAGCCAATTAGGAGAGAGAATCCCGGAAAGCCGAGTCTCTTGTGGAATATCGCTGGATTGAGATGGGCTCAGGTAAGTATTGGGGGGACTGAGGGGGCTGCTGTACACAGAAGGCTTTTTATCTTAAAAAAAAACATTCTGCCTTTACAAAAGCAAACTAAACTGACCTTCACCATACTGCTAAATGGCATGTTAGCCTTCTTAATAGTTATATTTATTTATTCATTAAAGGGGAACAGCCATAGGATGGTTCATTCACACACAGTGCAGTGACCTGCATTTTTCTGCACTGGAACAATGCTGGTCACCACTAGGGCACATTGAAAGCAACTGTTATGTTAGTGTTCTATTAACATTGCAACACAGCTGGAAAGTGTGGCGAGCTATGGTAAAATACAGAAATGTAGCATTTTACCACAGCATTGAAAGGAACTGCATGTCCCCAGACCACCGTGCACCATCCTGCAGTGCGGAGACTTAAATGATATGTCATTTTGTGGATCCTCAAATAAAGTAAAAAAAAAGAAAGAGTAAACAGTGCGGTACGTTGAAAGGCACATCACACTGCAACCCCAGGCCCTGAACTGACAGCAGTCTGTGTGCCAAAACTGAGTGTTTTAGCATGAAATTCTGTATAAACAAGCCCTAATGGAGGCTGCGATAACTGAATTTTGAGAATGCTGGTTCCCAGGCTGTCATTCTGACTTCAACCCAAAACTAGTATAGAGATATGTAGCTCTACCACTTTTCTGACAAACATTTATGCTTGTTTTATGACTGCAATAGTGGCTACCATACTCCTCAAGAGCCTTTTTAAATGTAATTATTTAAAGAGGTTATAAACCCTCATGGTTTTTCACCTTAGTGCATTCTATGCATTAAGGTGAAAAACCTTCTGTTGTGCTGCAGCCCCCGTTTTACTTACCTGACCCCGATCTTTCTCCGCCCGGGAACGAGCACACCAGCTCTAGCTGGTGTCTTGTGTCCTGATTAGATAGATTGATAGCAGCGCAACCATTGGCTCTTGCTGCTGTCAATCAAATCCAATGGTGCTGGGGGACAGGGCCAAGTCCTGCATTCCGTGTAAATGGACACAGATTCGGGACTTGGGAGCACCCCGGCATGGGTGTCCACCAAGGAGAGCGATTCTCCAATGTGGACACTCAAAGCAGGGTGAAGCCACCAGTGCCACTGAGGGACTCCAGAACAGGAGGACTGGGGCCACTCTGTGCCAAACAAACTGCACAGTGGAGGTAAGTATGACATGTTTTTTTTTGTTTTTGTTTTTAAATGAGGGTTTACAACCCCTTTGATTTGGGCCTTTTTCTGTTAGTTGAAAGAGCAAAGCCTTAAAGTCAGTCATTTCCATTGCTGCACTCATTTCCTTTTAGACATTTCCAATATTTTTTTAATGTGTCAATCACTAAGGCTCCATTCACACCTGGGCAATTTGAATTGCGGGCGGAATCTCTGCGATTCTGCCCGCAATTCAGAACCGTGGCAAAACGTCCATTATTTGAGGTGCCATTGAGAAAAAATAGCATCACAAACGCATGCCACGTTTTGCCTCAATTCTGAAGTGTTGGCAGAATCATGGCGATTCAACCCGCGATTCAAATTACCCAGGTGTGAATGGAGCCTAACATACTACATTTTTGTATCAAGGACTTGTATGGTGGGATTTAGGGCACTGATGGATATAATCATTGTGGCAGTGATGATATAAACATAGTGGATAGCATAGATACAGTATTTTGATGGTATGATACAGATGCTTTGGTATTTTCATTTCAATACTAAAATATAATCTTTAAATTTTACCTTCATGACTTGGGAATAAGAGGGTGACAATAAATATTTTGATCAATAATTGTGACAGCACTGATAAAGGGGTTTTACAATTTGCCCAAATCACTGTATATTCTATAAACCTCAATGTCAAAAGTGTCAAGGGGTAAGGACAAATTATTACTGAAAAGATGATTCAAAGCAAAATCTAAATACAAACATTCATTGAACAAAATGTCTTCAGATAGATTAATATTGATACTGTGATTTGTAGTGTTCATATTAACCCCATCATTGCATTCATAAAATGAGTAAGCTGGTCTCATCAGATGCCAAACTGTAGATATAGAAAAAAAAAAGAAGAAAAATCAAGCCCAGCTATTTGCAGCATGACAGATCAGACTGATCCAGCTGAGAACCTTTTGTGTTGCTGCGGCTGTTTCCTAGCAACCTGAATTTGCAGCTGCCAGACTACAAATGACACAAGAATCACAGAAATTATGAATATGGTAAGGTGGGACTGCACAGCCTATATATATATTGGCAGAAGCATCTAGAAAAGTGTCTGCTTTAAAGTAAACTGAGCATATGATATAATAAGGCGGAGGTTACCTTGAAGGAGGACTGTATGTCACAATCATTTTATAGGCAGCTGAAATGATATGCCAATCTTGACTTATGCTTCCATGCCTCCTATGCCCCATGTTCTCTCTTGGCCAGGGAAATCCCCCCTTACATTTATCAAACAAAACAGAGGCTTGGCCTGTGTAAGTGGGCAGGACCAAGCTAGACTTTTACAGCAAAAATTTATTGTGTTTTTAACACTATTAGGCCATAGCCATTTTGCTGTAAAAGTCTATTTTTTGTAAAAAAACATATTTTATGTGGGGCTCAATAAAGAAAAATTGTATTGCTTTTTTTTTTTTTTCAGTGCCTACAATATCAAAACCAAAAGTGTCTATTCATTGTTAGGTGAAAATGAAGCATCTTCACCAGGTAGGAAAAATAAAACAGCTAAAGAAGGCTGGAAGGGAGGAAGTTTATTCATATTTTCCCTTGAGTGGGGCTTTAAAGATAAAATCTGTTACTAAAATTTAAACTTTTTTATTTAACCAATATGACCGAAGCCTCGTACACATGACCGAGGAACTCGACGGGCGAAACACATCGTTTTCCTTGTCGAGTTCCTTGTAAGGCCTCGTACACACGACCGAGTTTCTTGGCAAAAACCAGCAAGAAACTTGCTGGGTTTTTTTTTTTGCCGAGGAAACCAGTCGTGTGTACACTTTTCGACTAGGAAACTGTCGAGGATCTCGTTGAGCCAAAAAGAGAACATTCTATTTCCTTGACGGCAATGGAGAAATTTGGCTCGCCGAGATCCACGACAGCCTAACAAGGAACTCGACGAGGAAAACGATGTGTTTCGCCCGTCAAATTCCTCGGCCGTGTGTACGAGGCTTTAGGCTGTCGAGGAACTAGACAAGGCAAGTTTCTCCATTCCCATCGAGGAAATAGAGAACTTGCTCTCTTTTTGGCTCTTCGAGTTTCTCGACAGTTTCCTCGGCAAAAAAATATCTCCCAGCAAGTTTCTTGCTGGTTTTTGCAGAGAAACTCGGTCGTGTGTACGAGGCCTTAGAAATTAGGGCAAACTATGTCCCATATCAGGCAAAATTTGAATAAACTCACACCCTCCCTCCCAGCCCCCAGCTTAACCAAAACAAACTGTCTTGTAGGTTGGGTTGGAGTGGGTTGAGAGTTTATTCATATTTTGCTTTAAAGATTACATCTGTTGCACGTTATCTTATGCTTCATCTGAAAGTTTGTAGATTTTGTGACAGGTTTACCTAAAATATGCTAATGAAAATAGTTTTAGCAAAAAATATAAAAAAAATTAAGTCACAATATAGGTAGATAAGCAACCTTTGAAAAATCTTCTGCAGTAACCAGCTGTGGGATGTTCCAATACTCACAGCAGAAGCTATTATCAACAGGGTGATATTTAGTTAAACTTGCCTGAGATAATCCTCAACAACAATATACATTTTAATAATGATTCTATAATACAATCTATATATTTAATTTTTTTTGCTATAATGGTCCGATTGGTTCTCCTTTTCCTTGTTCAGAGTGCTCTTATACACTGATAAGTACATGTCAGTTAAAACTTAAAATCGAGCCATTAGATGTATACTAGACATGTGCACACTGAAATATTTCGTTTCGGAATTTCGTTTTTGTCCGAAAAATGTATTTATTTCCCGAAATTCGCTTTTATTTATTTCATAAATACATGTACATTTCGTACATTTCCGGTTGAATGTTCCGCCTACAAGCTATAGAAGAATTCTAATGTTGTATGACACTAGTAATAATTATATTTATAAATTAATATTACTAGTCAACCAACATTCAAATTCTTCTATAGCCTATGGGCCGAGCATTTGACCGGAAATGTACAATTCAAGCGTCGTACAGTTTAGCTGCTTTTCGAATCTTCTTAGAACTTTCGACAGACACCATAAGCCTTCAATGACAGATTTGACGTTTGTATATTTTTTGCTGCTTCGTCGAATCTTCGTCGTTCATGTCAACACTGTCTCTATAATGTCGAATCTTTTCTCTCTATGTAGAAAAATCTTGGACTAATGGAGTTAAGGTTAGGCACATTTGACAGCAGATTCAATAGACACAGATTGCTATTGTCAGCGTCATGTCGAATCTCCTATCTATATCGAACTGTTGTAGCAACGAAAATAAAGCATTTTTTTCTGTCAGATCTTTCGGATTCTGCGCATTTGTTTTAGTTTGTTAAAACGATAACGAAAATACCCGAAATTCAGACGAAAAATGCATTCGGATGAAAACAAATGCACATGTCCAATGTATACAGGAACAGGCATCTATTTTTTTAGCCATAGCTGCACTACCACCCTACTGCATAAAATCCAAATTTTTATCAGTAATCTGGTATTCTGGGCCCTCCTATAGTATTTAAGAAAACCGAGTAGAGCAATTCTTTATTTTCTGTTATAGGATCCTTGCTGACTATCGCATCTAGAAAAAATGGAAGCTACAAAAAACATACAATCACATCCCCCTAAATTCCGAGTGAACTTTCAGTACATTATAGGTGCATCAAAACAAAAAGTTGTGCAAAGACTTACAGTTCATTTTCTTTTGAGTGCAGCCCCAGAAGGGAAAATAAATCCTTCCCCATGCCAGAAAACTGCAGAAAAGGCCACCCTGCATGTCGAGTCACATGTAGAGCTCTTTTCAGTCCCCAGGGAGAGTCTGGCCTTAGATATGATCAAGGAGGGGTGTGTTGGTCCTCTTTAACAAGACCACTGCTTCCACACAGAGAGCAAGTTTTTTTTTCAACAGAATGCTGGCTTAGGGCAGGCTTTTCTACTCAGGCTGCTGTTGCTTAATTTAAACTGAATGTTCAGTTTGGATATAAGAATCAGACCCAACTAGTAGAACGTGGGAGGAACAGACAGAAGCAACACAGATCAACATAATATGCGTAAGTTTCCTAAATCAGAAATTTGCGTATATGTTGAGTGAGTGAGTGAGTGAGTGAAAAACTTATATAGCGCTGCACATGGGAACTGAATCGCCTCTGGGCGCTTGTTTGTCCATTTCTCCTTTGAACTCAAAAGAGATGGGTTTTGATCTTTCTCCTAAAGGCCAAGTGGTTCTCCTCCAACCGAATGGAGGTTGGTAAAGTGTTCCAAAGTCTAGGGCATTGGACTGCAAATCTTCTTTCTCCTTTGTTATTTATTTATTCATTTATGAGAAGCTCACTGTAAAGTGACTCTTTTTATTGTTATTGAAGACGGAGTTATGTGACAATTAAAAACTAGGTTACTGTTTAACCATGACAGCCTTGACAAGATATGATTGGGAACACAAGAAAGGAACTAGAAAGGTAACACAGTTTGAGGACAATGTATAACTGATGGCTAAATCAACACCTTAGAACATATTTCTTGGAACATTGACACTGTTCTGTATACATCAACAGTCATAGTTAATGACACTGACAGCTCATTTCAGTTTCCTAGTTACTTATTTCAAAAATAACATCTCTACTGCAGTCCAGCAAGGTATTCCTCCAGATACACTGTGGGGTTGATTTACTAAAACTGGAGAGTGCAAAATCTGGTGCAGCTCTGCACAGAAACCAATCATCTTGCAGTTTTTAATTTTTTTCGTCTCAAAGCTTAAAGTGAAGCTGAAGTTAGAAGCTGATTGGCTACCATGCCCATTTGCACCAGATTTTGCACTCTCCTGTTTTAGTAAATCAAACCCTGTGCCCCGGGGCCACAATAGCAACGAAAGGGCCAACAGGTAAAACCACAGGGCTAGCTGGGGGATACAGGTATCTGACACACTCAGACATGTCGGATGCTAATGATTCTGCATGTAGCTTGAGCTCTACTAATGAGTGATGATCAGTGGCATGGGCAACAGGACACATATTAATACTCTCCTTTTGCAAGGCCTTTCTTTTGTTTTTTGGCAACAGCGTTAATTTAAAAAGACTGAAAAGAACCTATGAAAGGACATAAACATGTTAAAGTATAACCTTGCCCAAACTATAAAATTTAGCTTGTGATTATTAATTAACACGAATTGAAAGTGCCTTTTTAAATTGTACCTCTTGGCTTAAATGACCATAGACCATAGTGGCCCGTGTGATGATGTCACAGGGGGAAATGGGATTTTCTCACCCTTACAGAAAGCAGAAAACAGAACTAATGGTTACAACTAATAGTTGTACTTACATTAATTATTTATGATTGGATTGAGATCTACTTTAACTGTTTAAGACACATTTTATCATATCTCACTGCATTGGATTTGGTATAACGCCAGCCTTATGTTCATTTTATTCCTTTGTTATTGCATAAATATATTTTCTGAAGATACCATAGCTATAAGTGACCATTATTATAATGATTTCCAAGTACTCATTGTTAACTCACAGCTGATGTAAAAGCTGTGTCTGTTTGTTTGCACCCTATGGGGCCACTCTATAAACCTCACACTCTTTCAGCCTGTGAATAAATATGCAGATGAGGGAACAAAGTCTTTGTTATCTGCTCATTGCTTTTGACCTAAATTATAGATTTGATAGTTCAACAGATGTGGAGACCTAAAATAATTGTGACCTTTGACATTGTATACAGCTTATCCCTCCCCACCCTTGTTTGTAAACCATTGTCTGATTTTGTTCAGCATGCAGCATTTGGTAAATGGGAGCTTTTTCAATTTCTTGCAAGTTCTGTTTTTTTTTTTTCCAGGGAAAAACTGTGATATATTTCAATTGCTGAGTCACCATTTGGTCAATGCTGGTGTTTCTGCACAATGCCATAACCATTACTACCTTTAAAGGGAGTAGGTGTTCTGCCGAGATGTGTCCCCCTGGTGGATAATGTCCGCCCTGGACTGCAGAGGCGCAGCGCTCTAGCAAGCGGAGCCGCCGGAAAATTGCAGAATGTGAAGCAGCTGTAGTCTGCGCAATGAACAGGACATTGTGACAGACGTTGCCGCACGCTCTCGATGCCAGCTCCAGTCTGCAAGGGGTGGGTGTAAGGATGGCTACAGCAAGGGGCAGATGTGTATTACTACAGGGAGTGCAGAATTATTAGGCAAATTAGTATTTTGACCACATCATTCTCTTTATGCATGTTGTCTTACTCCAAGCTGTATAGGCTCGAAAGCCTACTACCAATTAAGCATATTAGGTGATGTGCATCTCTGTAATGAGAAGGTGTGTGGTCTAATGACATCAACACCCTATATCAGGTGTGCATAATTATTAGTCAACTTCCTTTCCTTTGGAAAAATGGGTCAAAAGAAGGACTTGACAGGCTCAGAAAAGTCAAAAATAGTGAGATATCTTGCAGAGGGATGCAGCACTCTTAAAATTGCAAATCTTCTGAAGCGTGATCATCGAACAATCAAGCGTTTCATTCAAAATAGTCAACAGGGTCGCAAGAAGCGTGTGGAAAAACCAAGGCTCAAAATAACTGCCCATGAACTTAGAAAAGTCAAGTGTGCAGCTGCCAAGATGCCACTTGCCACCAGTTTGGCCATATTTCAGAGCTGCAACATCACTAGAGTGCCCAAAAGCACAAGGTGTGCAATACTCAGAGACATGGCCAAGGTAAGAAAGGCTGAAAGACGACCACCACTGAACAAGACACACAAGCTGAAACGTCAAGACTGGGCCAAGAAATATCTCAAGAATGATTTTTCTAAGGTTTTATGGACTGATGAAATGAGAGTAAGTCTTGATGGGCCAGATGGATGGGCCCGTGGCTGGATTGGTAAAGGGCAGAGAGCTCCAGTCCGACTCAGACGCCAGCAAGGTGGAGGTGGAGTACTGGTTTGGGCTGGTATCATCAAAGATGAGCTTGTGGGGCCTTTTCGGGTTGAGGATGGAGTCAAGCTCAACTCCCAGTCCTACTGCCAGTTTCTGGAAGACACCTTCTTCAAGCAGTGGTACAGGAAGAAGTTTGCATCCTTCAAGAAAAACATGATTTTCATGCAGGACAATGCTCCATCACACGCGTCCAAGTACTCCACAGCGTGGCTGGCAATAAAGGGTATAAAAGAAGAAAAACTAATGACATGGCCTCCTTGTTCACCTGATCTGAACCCCATTGAGAACCTGTGGTCCATCATCAAATGTGAGATTTACAAGGAGGGAAAACAGTACACCTCTCTGAACAGTGTCTGGGAGACTGTGGTTGCTGCTGCACGCAATGTTGATGGTGAACAGATCAAAACACTGACAGAATCCATGGATGTCAGGCTTTTGAGTGTCCTTGCAAAGAAAGGTGGCTATATTGGTCACTGATTTGTTTTTGTTTTGTTTTTGAATGTCAGAAATGTATATTTGTGAATGTTGAGATGTTATATTGGTTTCACTGGTAAAAATAAATAATTGAAATGGGTATATATATATTTTTTTTGTTAAGTTGCCTAATAATTATGCACAGTAATAGTCACCTGCACACACAGATAGCCCCCTAAAATAGCTAAAACTAAAAACAAACTAAAAACTACTTCCAAAAATATTCAGCTTTGATATTAATTAGTTTTTTGGGTTCATTGAGTACATGGTTGTTGTTCAATAATAAAATTAATCCTCAAAAATACAACTTGCCTAATAATTCTGCACTCCCTGTATAATATATCGTGTAAGGGGCAGATTGCTACAGCAAGGGGCGGGTGTATTTCTATTATCTCGTGTAGTTTCTTGATAAAACCACCCTAATAATACATCCTTGCTGTAGCCATCTGCCCCGTACACGATATAATAGTATTACGCCCGATCCTTGCAGAGTGGAGCGAGCATCGGGAGCGCGCGGCACAATATCGTGCTCATGTGACTGACAGCTGTGTTCATTTCCTGCGATTTTTGGAGGTCCGTTGCGCCTGCGCAGTACAGAGTGGGCATTATCCGCCGGGGGACAATTCTCGGCAGGACACAGGTTCTCAGGGTTACTATCCTGATTTTTTCTTAGGCCCCTTTCACACTGGGGCTGGAAGTGCGGTGGCGGTATAGCGCCGCTTTTTTTAGCGGCGCTATACCATTGGAATTGCTGCAGAATTGCTGCGGTATTCGGCCACTAGCGGTGCAGTTTTAACCCCTGTTATTGGCCAAAAAAGGGTTAATACCGCCCGCAATGCGCCTCTGCAGAGGGTATTGCTGGTGGTATAGCCGCGGTGTTCCATTGGGAAGGAGCGGTGGAGGAGCAGTAAACACACAGCTCCTCTCACCGCTCCAAAGATGCTGTTAGCAGGACTTTTGGAGCGGTCCCACCAGCGCATCGCCTCAGTGTGAAAGTACTCGGGCTTTCACACTGAGACTGCAGGGCAGGAGTCTTTCAGGCGGTATTTAGGTGCTATTTATGTGTGAAAGGGGTCTAAATCTTTATTTACTGCCTAGTGAATCTGACCTGGATTAAGCCACCTTCTTATTTAAAGTCTGTGACTTACTAGTAGTAGTAAAGCAAGGATCACAATAAAAGCTTTTAATCTTGCACTTTTTGGTGTATCTATACTTAGAGTTTGTTTTTTATTTTGCATTAAATGTAGTGTTTTAGGGACAACCTTTTAAAGGAAAAGCGGTAAAGGAAAATCTGCAGCAGGGAAATAGACTACTTACCTCCCCCCCAAAAAAATACTTCTGCCCGTGTTGCTGTGAGGCCTCGTACACACGACCGAGAAACTCGACAGAATCCATCAAGAAACTTGGTGGGAGAGCTTTTTTGCAGAGGAAACCGGTCATGTGTACGTTTTTCATCGAGGAAACCGTTGGGGAACTCGATGAGGAAAAAAGAGAACAAGTTCTCTTTTTCCTCGAGGGGAGTCTCAATTTCCTTGTTGTGTTCCTCGTCGGGCTGGTTTTCGACGAGAAACTCGAGCGTGTGTATGCTAAGAAACCCTTGCATGCTCAGAATAAAGTATGAGACGGGAGTAAAAGTAGCATTTGTAATGGAGATAACACATTTTTCACGCTGTAACAGACTGAAAAGTGCAAATCGTCTCTTACCAAACTTTTACTTAACACGCAGTAACATGAGATTAGCAAAAGCAGCCCTAAGGGTTGTGCCAGTGGAATCGAACTTCCCCTGCCATTGTATGTGTTGTACGTCACCGCGTTTGAGAACGAGGAGATTTTGTCTTGACAGTGTGTACGCAAAGCAAGTTCCTCGACAAGCCTAACAAGGAACTCGTCGAGGAAAATGATGTGTCTTTTCCGACGAGTTCCTCGGTCGTGTGTACGAGGCCTCAGAGTGATTTCCCCTCACTTCCTGTCCTGGGGACACCTTTTTATCAGATAGGAAGTGAGTGAATCTCTCCAGTGGCAATAAAACCTGACAGGTGTTCTAATCTGTTCCTACTCTATCCAAAACACTGGATACACTTTAAATACAAGTCAGCAATAGCAGCTCCTCTTTTTCTACCTTCACAGTTTCCTTCAAAATATCTACCTTGCTTTACTTTTGTGGTGGACTTCAGTTCCCTAAACCCCTCATACAGCTGGATAGCGGCCCCACTTTTGTAGCAGGCTAAAATAGTTAGGGACCCATACTGGTTGCTACACCTCTAATCAACACTTCAATGTCTTTAGGCTGAATTTAGACATGCATTGATGTGATGCTTTTTCACCACCTGTTTTAACCCCATTCTTGCTGACAGTTGAGGGCGTTTGTAGCACTTCCCCACATGCTTAAACATGTTGTGTTTGGCGGGTTTGGTGTCCATTGATCGCAATATGTTGGATAGTTTTTGCTGCAGGAGCAAAAGAAACATGACATCAGCCAGGGCCGCTGATAGGGGGGGGGGGGTACCAGTCCTCTTGTAGGGGGCCCGAGCATACAGGGGGGCCCACACAAGGAGGAGGATTAGTGATGGACAACAATTTCAGAACTCTTTCTCTCTAAAAGCTGGACTCTCCCCGTCTCCCTGCTGCCAGCTTTTATCTGCTGAGAAAAAGACACTCGTCCCTGTCTAATCCCCCTCCCTGTTCTGGGCTCCCTCCCTCTCAGCACTGGGTTAGCTCTGCTCTTGAGTTTGTTACCTCTGTAACTTTGTTTCTCTCCCTCCCTCTCCATTGTCTCTCTGGTGCCGGAACTCCAACAGCCCAGCCTGTATATTTTTTTTCATCTCATCTTCATTTTTATTTATTAACTTGGTTTTATCTTTTAGATTTAGCAGGGATTCTGTGAGTTATGTTGTATTTGTCTCTGCTCATAAGGATTTTTATGTATTTTTAGCGAAATATAGCTTTAATATTTTCTTGGGGGGGGGGGGGCCTTGTCGGGTAGTGTGTATGGGGCCCGGCAATTTCTATCAGCAGCCCTGACATCAGCATATAAACACCCCACCTGCTGCCATTGCAGCTTAAGGGGGGCATTGGTGATGCTAAAAACACAACTCAGCCATTACATTTTTCTGCCCCCCCCCCCCCCCAACTGCACATCTAAACTTAGCCTTGAAATCAATAGATAGATTCTTATGGATTATATTTTTATATAATAGAATTTTTAGCATCTAGCAGTCATCGTGACTTTGTAAATGTATGTGTCTGTACTGCTTGATGTGATTGTGTATTTAATAATGTATTCTTACAAGTAAGGGAAATATAGTGGTGGTACTGTATTGGATAGTTTCCTAAGGCTTATGTGTATATGTGTCCTGCATAATAGCAGAATTTAGGACTACTAATCTGTTTTTTAATAGGTATAATTCATCACGTTGACATAGAAGGTGCTTTTATGCTGAAAGAATGTAATGCTTTTCCTTCACTACGACATTTGGCCCTCAAAACAAAATGAGTAACAGTGTCATTATCACTGCAGACAGGTTTATTTTGAAGCTGGTCTGACAATCAAGCCTCTTACACATGACCGAGTTTCTCTGCAAAAAACAGCAAGAAACTTGCTGGGAGATATTTTTTTGCAGAGGAAACCGGTCGTGTGTACATTTTCGTAGAGGAAACTGTTGAGAAACTCGACGAGCCAAAAATAGAGCATGTTCTCTATTTCCTTGACGGGAATGGAGAGAATTGGCTTGTCGAGTTCCTTGACAGCCTAACAAGGAACTCGACGAGCAAAACGATGTGTTTCACCCGTCGAGTTCCTCGGTCGTGTGTACGAGGCTTCAGAGTATGTACCAATCCTTCCATCCTGTAGTCTGATAGCACTAGAGTGAGATGAAAGACATGATTGTTTCCCGTGTCTTTTATCTACAAAGGGTTATTTGAAGGGAGATCATCACAATCCAGTATTTTGTCAAATCTGTTACAGATTGGGCTGCCTACGGTTCTTTACTGACATCTTTTAAAATGCCCATACAGAGGAAGATTTCCAGCAAAAGGTGATGAGAAATCTGCAAGTGCTTATTGCAAACCACCAAAGAACCACCAGGATCTGCACTGTCTTTTTTTACGACAGCAACATTCATATGATTCCTCAGTGCAGTAAAATAGCCTTTCCATTGTTATCTCTGGGGAAAACTTAACAATAACTAAATAACTAAATTAGTCAACTAGTTTTTCAAGCATGTTGCCACATGTGCTCATTATTATTGCACAGCCTAGTTGTCCCATCTTAAACTGGTTGCATTGCTTGCCTATATCAAGCCATGCATGGTTGGCCTCATGAATAATGATTTATTTTTTTGTTTCAGGTATTTGTAGCTGCTGCAAACCATAGACTTTAATACTACAGTGGAACCTTGGATTACAAGCATAATCCGTTCCAGGAGAATGCTTGTAATCCAAAGCACTCGCATATCAAAGCAAGTTTCCCCACAGAAGTCAATTAAAACTAAGAAAATTTGTTTCCGCATTGACTTCTATGGCATGCAATACCGAATGTTGCCAGAGATAGGGGGGGTGCCGGAGAGCCTCAGAAATACTCGGGAACAGCTCGGCTGATCTCAGAAACCCTCGGAAAGGTTCAGAAACACTCAGGAACTGAGTATTTCCGAGTATTTCTGAGTGATTCCAAGTATTTCCAACGGCTTGGAACGGCTCCAAACCACTCCAAGTGTCACCGGCGCCCCCGCACCTCTGGCCAAATGCGTAATTGCACACCCACAAACCAAGTCAGGATTTAAAAAAAATATTTGCTCGTTATTCAAAAAGCTTGTTAACCGTGTTACTTAGTTTCCGCTTAGGTTCCACTGTATATTATTTAATGAGCAAGGCAGTTATCACTTGTGACCATAATGCTGAGGCGCTGGGCTCCAGTACTATCAAGGACACTATCTGCATAGCCTGAAGACTTCTACTGGTTTAATGTTCTCTGTTAGTCTAGGTTAACACCTAACCATTGATGTGAGGTGTGTTAAAGTGTGCAAGGTTTTTCACATGTCTATCTGTGCTGCATTAGGCAGACCATTCATTGGCCCACAAAATCAAGCTTGCACCCTTCTTGACAGCGCACCAGACTGCAATGCACATTAGCACGTCGTGTGCTGTACCACTGTGCAGCACGCCTCTGTCGGAAAGGCATTGAGAATGAATACCATTGTATCACTCTAATGCAAGAAGCATGCAGTTCCCACACCACATTAATGTGAATAGAGCCTAAGGCTTTCTGGGAGAAATGTCAGCTCAATATAAATTAAACAAAAATAGCTCTATGCCTCTTTTTCTCACAGCTCAGACCAGCTTTGTAACAAAGCCAAATGTGTTAAGACTATCTTGCTGGCTCATATATTTATGTTTCATTATGTCAAATCAGTTCTATCTGAACTAGCAGCCCCTGTTGTAGGGGCAAACACGACATGGGTACAGCAAAAAAAAATATCATATATTGTAACTAAATATTCAATACAGCATATTATATTGCCAGAAGAGAAATGTTAACTGATAGCCACCAATCAGGTTTGAATGTGCAGTAAAAAAACAAAGTGATTAAAATTGAAGTTGAATCATTTTGTGACAAAATGCACAGAACGGCAGATACGTCCCGTTCGTAAGTGGGAGTTGTTCGTAAGGCTGGCGTTCGTAAGTTGGGGACCCCCTGTATACAGTATATGTAATATACAGTATAACATGTTTAACATGTCTACCATGTGGCTATAGGCATTGTGGAAAAAAATCATTTTTACAACAGAAGCACGGATTGTTTTTCCTTTTTCCATTGCACTAGAATCGTGGTAGCCTGCCAGACTTCTAATGTAAACAAACAGCAGGATTTTAAAGCTGACTTCCAGGAATTATCTGTATTGCATACTTACATTGGTCCAGTTTGGCACAATGTAAGCATGCATATCTCAGATCTGACTGGTCACTGGGGAATCTGAAAATGCCTGTAGTAGTCAGAGCTACTATAGTCAGGGCCAGTGCGAGACTATTTTGCACCCTAGGCAAGACCAGCTACTTGTACAAAAAAAACGTAAAAAAAAATCTTTAAAGTAAAATAACATGGTTGTAAAGGAGCAGGGGTCCACCCCGTCTTTAACAACCAATGAGCCATCAGTGGCCAGTGAGGTTCCTTGCTGACAGCTGAATGTATAGAAAAGAATTGCAGGCGTTTAAAATCACAGAACACAATGGACACTTCAGGTCTTGTATGGATTTTGATGGGAACTCCACGCCAAAACCAAATCAGGCCACATGCCCTCAACATGGGAGGGGCCTAGTATGGATTGGGCGAGGCGTGTTTTTTTTTCGGTGATTTTTTTTAATGCCAGCAATTCTTCTCTTTATATTCAACTGTCAGTAGGGAACTGACAGCTAATGACTCATCGGTTGTTAAGGCCTATCGCTCCTTAACAACCATGACAGTTACTTGGATGTGGTAAGATACCCCTTTGCAAATGGAACCCTGTGTGGGGAAGCCAGCGGAGTGTTAGAAAGCTGGAGGAGAGTATGGAAATCAGCAGCTGTGGCTGCACCCTAGGTGGCAGTGCTCCCTAGGCAGCTATAGTTCGCCTAGCGGCAGTTCCGGCCCTGACTATAGTGATAGCTGCAATCTTCTGGGTCCTGCTCAGGATCTGTGCTTATGGATCCTCATCTGCAAATTGACCACAGGGTTTGCTTGATCAGCATAACCACCATTTGTTTTTTGAGCTTCAGCGTCTAGGAGCAGAGTTTTTTTTCTTGCAACGTTTTTCCAGCAGCTATTAATAGCGTTTTTAGAGGGGTTTTTTTTCCTTTTACCTATTACTGGTGTTTTTTTATTCAGCATTTTTTAAGCTAGTGTGTGTGGAGCCTTAAATAGACAATGAAAACATTTACTCAAAACTCACTATTTTAGGACTTGCAAAAAGAGCTGATATTACTTCATGTTTTACCCTGCACAGTTTATGGTACATGTAGAACTTAATTTTATGTCTTGAACTCATTGAAAACATTACTCAGATGCCATTTAAAGAAGTGATGAAAGTCTTTTCGGTGTCTCATTTACATGTAATCCTTGAGTCTGCCGCTATTGATAAGGATGAAGATATGTGTAAGCACTGTCAGCTGGACTTAATATAAAGATTATTCTTGGTGTTTCGTTAACTCAGCTTTTTCTAAAGAAAGGTTTCTCATATTAATCTCTTAAAATGGTTTTAAGGATTTCAGCATGCAGTGACTTTATGTTGGTTTTCACATTTTCCACACTTGCCAAAAAGACCTTTACACTTTGAGGTGTCCTAGAAATTTCATACTTTAAATATGCAAAAAAAGTATTAAAATAACAGTTTATCTCCTGAACCTCTTATACGGAATTATTTTTGCAGAAGTAATAATTGAACGTGTCTTGATATACTGTCTGATTAACTATATATGATTATTTAATGCAAATATATTAATAGTGTACAAGATAGTGTAACCCACACTAGCCAATCCGATTTGATGTTAATTCCCATTTGATTGCAAAAACTGAAATCTGATTGGTCATTTTGGTGTCCTACATATTCAACATAACCATTGCACTATTAATTGAAATTATAGCTTTGTTAAAAAATGAAATCCCCACCAGGTCATCTTTATACAGTACATTGTATATTTCTTATCAAATGCTAATGCAGACAGTACAGTAGGCAATGTCGAGTTCAGAAAGGAACAGTTTGCTATTTTACTAACGTGGTCAGGCTCAGTGTTGCAATAAGAAATACCATTTAGCATCTCGCCACAGTAGACCCTCTGAGTACAAGGATCCTTGATATTTGGACTTAGGCTTCTGTAAAAAGCAGTAAGGGATTCTGGGATAGAAGCCTACTACCTTAGTACTGTACTGTAATCATTTTTGGAAGAAAAGAGATTCATAACAATTTGGCATGAGGCTCACCCCCTTAAAATCCATACCAGACCTTATATAGACATGTCCATATATGATCAATGACGTCATTGTTGACCCTGTCCCTTTATGGCGTAATTTTTGCGCTGGCAGCTATCGTTTATTGTGATTGACATGGATATTCATTGCTGGATGATGCAATTGATTATGGATATGCAACATGGGACATTTTTTTTATTTTTTTAATACAGGACATTTAAAAAAATGTGTTTGTGTTTTTAATTTGCCATTTTTTGGATGCTAGGGGTACCATGTACCCTTTACTCATTCACATGGGGGGGGTCTGTGTCTGGGGTCCCCCTTATTGTTGAAGGGGGCTTCAAGTTTTCTCTAAGTCATCCACCAGCAGAGCCTGACAACCCCCCAGGCCAGGGTTGTGGGGGGAAGAAGCCCCTTTCCTTATCAACATGGGAACTAGGTACTATCCTTCCCCATGTGGGCCCCCCGAAATCTATACTAAACCCAAAGGACCTGGTATGGATTTTGGAGAGACCCTGATACTGTTTTTTTTCCTTTTTCAATTTTTCTGTCTGGGTTATTTATTATACCCTGCTGACAGCAGGGGTGAGTCAGTGGTTGACAGGATATCAGTTCCTAACAACCAAAACAAAACACTGGCAAAAACACACCAAAAACGCATATACATGCTTTTAACATGCATTTTTGGTATACAGTAAAACCTTGGTTTAAGAGTATCTTGGTTTGAGAGCGTTTTGCAAAACAAGCAAAATGTTTTAATAAATTTTGCATTAATATACAAAGGATGTCTTGATATAGGAGTAGCGTCATGTCACAACTGAGTATAAAAAAGAAGAGAGGAGCCTCTAAGTGTAGCAATATGGTTATATTTAATGAAAGTACAACATTTAGCAACTTATTGCTACACTTCTCTTTTATACCCTGTAAAAAAATGCTTTGATATACAAGTGCTTTGGATTACAAGCATGTTTCTGGAACAAATTATGCTCACAAACCAAGGTTTTACTGTATTTTCATTGAAGTTGATGGGGCCAAAATAGCACTGCAACCACACCAAATTAGCACCGGACCCTTTTTCAAAAATATTGCATTGATATCAATGAGCACCAATGAAAACAATGTAATCCATTGTCATTCAATTCTGTGTGACTAACATCACACTAGTGTGAAAAAGGCCTTAATAATAATAATAAAAAAATTGCTTCTGTAGTAATTAAAGGATATATGTAATGGCATATGCATATGTGATTTAGTAAATCAGCCCCACTGCATAATCCAATAGGTAGATTTGACAGCATGAAAATGTTCAACAGTAAACACACAGACAAAAAAGGTGACACATTGTTACGAAAAACTAAACCCACTATTTTGTTTCACCAGACAGAATTTCAGTAGGGATGATTATACACTATGAATACTATTATCAGCATGACAGCATACTATTTGTATGTCTACATGTAGTTTTTAATGCCCACTAAAGCAGTACAATATTTATTTACTAACTCAGACATTTAAAATTTGAAATTAACAAAAGAACAAAGCATATCTCATATAAAGCACACTTTCCTCTATACATAGCACCTATTGTCGATCATTCATATTACATTTTAAACAACACTATATAATAAAGGTTGATTTACTTAAAGGGAAAGTCAACCCTAAAACTAAAATCCCTGCATCTACAGACATGCACATTCTAACACTAACCTATCTAGCCCTGTAAAGAAAAAATTAGTATACATACCTTTTCTGCACAGGGCTAGATAGGTTAGTGTTAGAGCGTTGATGTCTGTGGATGCAGGGATTTTAGTTTTAGGGTTGACTTCTACTTTAAGACAAGTAGGCTGCTCCCGTGCAAGTGAAAGAGGTGAAGCTTGTGTGTAAGAAAACATACTGAACTTTTTTCTCTTGTAGATGATTGGGTACTCTTTGCAAAGTACATTTTACCACAATTCCTTGGAAAGTGAAAATTCCCTTATGACTTGTACACACGATCGATTTTCCCGACGGTAAAAAGTCCACTGGGAAAACTGAGGGAAAAACCGAGAACCTGCTCGGTAGCTTTTTCCCCATACACACGGCCGGGTTTCCCTACAGGAAAACTGCCATGAGAGCTTTATTCAGGAAACCTGGCCATGTGTATGCTCCACCGCAGGTTTTCCCCATAGGGAAACTGCCGGCTTAAAAACCGCCGGGAATCCCGCTGGGGAAAAAAGATGTTTGCTTTTTTCCCCGCCGGGATTCCCGGCGGTTTTCCTGTCGGGAAAACTGCAATAGAGCATGCACATGGCCGGGATTCCCGTCCAAAAGCTCTCATGGCAGTTTTCCTGTCGCGTGTACGAGGCATCAGAATAGTCTATTTGCCTTTTATTGGATTGGATTCATGCAACAATACATTGTTGTTTTGAATGTAAAATTCCTTTAAATTTGTATCTTATATTAGATGCCTTATTCACATTGTGATCCCTCTGATACTATTAGGAAAAACAGAAACCTGTGTTGCGCAATGACTAAACATAAAATAATTAATATTACAAATTACAATAACACGTTTGAAGCCCCTAGTTAGAGAGAGGCAAGGCAGGTGCCTGGATGAAGTACAACATTTTAAAAGGCAAGCAATGTAACCCCTTATACAAATCCAAGAATACAGTATATAGTCGCTTTACCTATGTGCCTTCAGCACTGAGGAATACTTTCAAAGTACTGTGCTCAGTAGTCCTGGGCTTCTTTCATTCTTAATCTGGCAGCACTAGGACAAGTAAAAATATTTAATTTATACCATCATTTGATGGCATGATCATCTTTAAACGAATGTAGCCTTTTATTTTGTAATTTACACTAAATCTTTATTTTTAATGGTTGGCTACACATTTATTAGGAGGTGATGGAGCATGAGGGCATAAAAATGAAAAGTCTTCAGGTTTACCTGGATTTATGAGGTCATTCCTGTGACCCCACTAAACACAAATGACCCTTTTGTCTGCTAGCTTACTACGCTGTGTCTGCCAGAAGACAGAAACCGATGTCACCATTAAGTGAAGGGAGTGCAGCTTTGTTAAACATACAACTAATATAACAGCGGGTACCACAACATTACAGTGCCTTGAAAAAGTATGCATACCCCTTGAAATATCTCACATTTTGTCGTGTTACAACCAAAAGTGTGATGCCGCGTACACACAATCAGTCCATCTGATGAGAACGGACCGATGGACCGCTTTCATCGGTTAACCGATGAAGCTGACTGATGGTCCGTGGCGCCTACACACCATCAGTTAAAAAAATGATCGTGTCAGAACGCGGTGACGTAAAACACAGCGACGTGCTGAAAAAAACGAAGTTCAATGCTTCCAAGCATGCGTCGACTTGATTCTGAGCATGCGTGGATTTTTAACCGATGGTCATGCCTACTAACGATTGTTTTTTTTCTATCGGTTAGGAATCCATCGGTTAAATTTAAAACAAGTTGGCTTTTTTTTAACCGATGGTTAAATAACCGATGGCGCCCACACACGATCGGTTTTGACCGATGAAAACAGTCCATTAGACCATTATTATCAGTTTAACCGATCGTGTGTATGCGGCATAAATGTATTTTATTGGGATTTTATGTGATAGACCAACACAAAGTGGCACATAATTGTGAATTGAAAGGAAAATGATAATTGGGTTTCAAATATTTTTACAACTAAATATGTGAAAAGTGTGGCGTGCATTTGTATTCAGCCCCCCTGAGTCAATACTTTGTAGAACCACCTTTCGCTGCAATTACAGCTGCAAGTCTCTTTTTGGGTATATCTCTACACGCTTTGCACATCTAGAGAGTGACTATTTTGCCCATTCTTCCTCACAAAATAACTCAAGCTCAGTCAGATTGGATGGAAAGCATCTGTTTTATTTATTTTTTTACAAAAAAAAAATCTGAATAGTGTGGCATGCATTTGTATTCAGCCACCTTTACTCTGATACCCCTAACTAAAATCTAGTGGAACCAATTGCCTTCAGAAGTCATCTAATTAGTAAATACAGTCCACCTGTGTGTAATTTTATCCAGTGCTTTAAGTGGGCCAAAAGAGGTGCCGGTACTCTATTAGGCGCCGGTGCTCTCCCCCCCCCCAATACTGAACATGAAAATACCCTTGGCTGCGTGTGATGGGCACAGTGGCTGCATTTGATGGGCACAGTGGCTGCATTAGATGGGCACAGTGGCTGCATTAGATGGGCACAGTGGCGACAATTGATGGCACAGTGGCTGCGTTTGATGGGCACAGTGGCTGCGTTTGATGGGCACAGTGGCTGCGTTTGATGGGCACAGTGGCTGCGTTTGATGGGCACAGTGAGGCTGCAATTAATGGGGGTTTTTTTTAGTTAGAGAAGGCAAGCTCAAAATAACTCAAAAATATTTTTTTCTGCCATTTTTTATTAAAAAACTGATGGTCACCTCAGTCCAACCCCCCCTCCCTCCAATACAGTCAATTATTTTCTTACTTTCTTCTGTTGCAGTCCTGAGTCCAGGATCCAGACAGTAGCAGCACTAGGAACTGTAGACGCAGGCTGAGCTGAGGCTCCTCGTGACTTGGGCTTCTTTCCTTGCCGCCGACACAGCTCCCTGCGCGAGTCCTCCTCTCACCTCTCACCTCGCCTCCGGCGTGACGTCACGCGGCGGCGGCGCACGCCGGGGAATGAACCAACTCTCCTCCATGGGGGGGGGGGGGTCGAGGAAACGCACAGGACAGGAGTGACAGGACAGAGGAAAGGGAGCCAGGAGCGCACTCGGCAGCAGTGAGTCGGCTCCGGCGGGGCGGCATACAGTTTCTATTGTGACTGAGCTGCCTGTCTGACACACATTACCGGCACGCAACTCGACAAGCACACCGGCTGCGTTCCGGTACTGTAAACCCACGTACTGGGCGCACGGAGAGGTGCTGGTACTCTCCAGGGCCATTTTTGGAAGTGGCGGTACTGAGTACCGCCGCGTTCCGGCCCAGTTAAAGCACTGATTTTATCTCAGTATAAATATGGCTTTTCTAGAAAGCCCTCAGAGGTTTGTTAGAGAACCTTAGTGAACAAAGAGCATCATGAAGGACAAGGAACACACCAGACAGGTCAGGGATAAAGTTGTGGAGAAGTTTAAAGCAGGATTAGGTTATAAAAAAATATCCCAAGCTTTGAACATCTCATGGAGCACTGTTCAATCCATCACTTGAAAATTGAAAGAGTATGGCACAACTGCAAACCTACCAAGACATGGCTGTCCAATTAAACTGACAGGCCGGGCAAGGAGAGCATTAGTCAGGGAAGTAGCCAAGAGGCCCATGGTAACTATGGAGGAGTTGCAGAGATCCATAGCTCAGGTGGGAGAATCTGTCCACGGGACAACTATTAGTCATGTACTCCACAAATCTGGCCTTTATAAAAGAGTGGCAAGTAGAAAGCCATTGTTGAAAGAAAGACATAGGAAGTCCCATTTGCAGTTTGCAAGAAGCCATGTAGGGGACACAGCAAACATGGAAGAAGGTGCTCTGGTCAGATGAGACCAAAATTTAACTTTTTGGCCTAAAAGCAAAAGGCTATGTGTGGCGGGAAAACTAAGCACTGCACATCACCCTGAACACACCATCATGTTGTGGGGATGCTTTTCTTTAGCAGGGACAGGGAAGCTGGTCAGAGTTGATGGGAAGATGGATGGAGTCAAATTCAGGGCAATCTTAGAAGAAAACCTAGTGGAGATTCACCGTAAAGCAGGACAACGACCCTAAACATACAGCCAGAGTTACATCGGAATGGTTTAGATCAAAGCATTTGCATGTGTTAGAATGGCCCAGTCAAAGTCCAGACCTAAATCCAATTGAGAATCTGTGGGACAAAGCACCTGTCAGAGGAACTCTGCACTTCAACACTACGCACAGTGTGGCTGAGCTCTACATTGCGGAAGTGCCTTAATGTTTGACTTTATACATGACTGCAGTCCTCACCTGGTCCCATGCATTGATGAGCATTCTCCGTGCAAAGTATAACTCCATGCGCACAGGCGTGGTAAGACCCCAACCAATAACCGGGCCATAAACCAGTATAAACCAAAGAAATGTCCATGAAATTTCTAACGTAGACACAAACTATTTTACATATACAAAAAGTGTCAATTAGTGAGTTACAGTATCAGTTTACCCATCTTCAACCAATAACATATATAGCAAAAAACTTATGTAAACCCTAACTTTAAACATATATGCTCCCTTTTGGCATGCTTAAAACATCACTGAAAGTTAAAGTGGAGTTCCATTTTTTTTATGTTTATTAAAAGTCAGCAGCCACAAAAAGTGTAGCTGCTGACTTTTAATAAACAGACACTTACCTGTTCCACGGTTCAGCGATGCGGCCGCCTGGAGCGTCGCACTCTCCCCCTCCTCTCCGCTGGTGCCTCCATTGCCACTCTGGGCATCCGGCCGTGACAGCTTTTGGCTTCACGGCCGGGCACGCACTGAGTCACGCTGCGTTATCGGAGTGGACAGGCGATCTTCTGGGACCTGTCACGTGTCCCAGGAGATCGCCTAGAGGGAGGGGCCTCCTAGGTGGAGAGGAGGAGTTGCCTAGACGGCCCGTAGGCGGAAGGAGGAAGTGGGCCAGGATGTCCCACTCCTAACGAAGCCCCCACTCCCCCCCCCTCAAAAAATGACATGCCAAATGTGGCATGTAAGGGGACGAGGAGTACATAAAGTGGAAGTTCCACTGTTGGGTGGAACTCTGCTTAAAGGTACCTGTAACAATACCCGTTGATCCTGAAATAAATTCAGTGAGCTTTCAAGTTCTTGTACAGTACTCTTGTGCCTATGGTGCAGGTATATCAGAACTGCTCTCTCTCTGTGGAGTACAGAACACTTCCCCCTATGTTATGGAGGAGATGGAAAAATATTTTATAGTCCTCTCCTGTGGTGACAATGCTGCTCCTCTTTAAATATAATAGCTCAGTGAGCCTTGTTAGTCTAGGACAAGAAGTGTGTTACTTGCAGGATCATCGGGTGGAAGAAAAAAAAAAGGAATTCATATACCACATTTAAGGACTGGTAAACTGTGATATATTAAATGTATGTTCTTGGGTTTAGATATGCTTAAGCTTTGATCCATCTTTGGTCTGTGAAATCTAAAATCATACAAATCTGGGCAAAGTGTGGACTCTAGATACAATTACCACAATTATAAAAAAAAATTATGCATAGATACTCACTTCACTACCCACTACTTATCATAGTTTTCCAATAAAGTAGATTGCTTAGGTAAAAGGGAGTCAAAGACCTGGCTGCAGAGGGTAGGGAGTGGATTTGGCTTTTATATGGCAGGCTTCAATTTCAGATGTGACTTGAGTCACAGCATGATTTTGCAAAGGGTTCATGTAATACTTGGTGCGATTCCAGTTCGATTTTGGCCCCATAGAATAAGCAAATGACATCCAAGTTGCATCAAAGTTGCATCCAATTTGCACTACGTAATCACACTGAAAGTCGGATCAAAACCATATTGCAGCAGTGTGAACCTAGTGTTAAGGCTGAGTATATATGAGCAAAGTAACAAGCAATTCAAATGTCACATTCAGCAACAAATAGCTTGCATTTGAGGTCAGTCTAAGGGCTGTCTGAGATCAATGTTGGGAAGTCTTTCTAATACATTTACACTGACTGTGGATGAAAAAAATCCAAATCAAAATTCAACACTACATGCCAATTGTTTCAAAAATCTTTCACAAACGCAAGTCACAAACAGCTTAGTGCAACTACATATTCTTCTGTTCAGCACAACTCTAAGAAGACTCTTCATTTTGATGGTAACATTTACAGACCCATTAATCATAAATATAAAACGGCACAATTTATTGGACGGTTATTAAACAAAAGATGACACCCTCTGCACCAAAGGGGTGCGTTTAAGAATCCTTTGTTATAAAGGAAAATGCTCTTCTTTAAAGCGGTAGTAAAGTACCCAAAAAAATGTAAAATAAATGTCCCCTGCAAAATAATAGCATAATGTGAAAGTATGCATGGCATTCTAGCACATAATGAAAGACTTACCTTAGAACGAAGCCCTCCATTGGTGCGCTGTTACCGCTGACAGGGCTTACATCTTCACTTGGTCTTCCTTCAAGGTTTGCAGGCTTTGGCACTGACTGGCCAAGTTGCGATGACATCACTCCTGCGCAGTGCGTATGTGCTGGTGACGTCACTGGCTGCTACTATAGTAAATATCTCCTAAATGATGCACCTTTAGGAGATACTTACTGTACCTACAGGTAAGACTAAAATAAGGCTTACCTGTAGGTACAAGAAAACGTAGGTAGGCTTTACTACCACTTTAAGCAATATGCCAGACAAAAAGCTACAAATTCACAATTTAGGTACTTATACAGTATCTCACAAAAGTTAGTACACCCCTCACATTTTTGTAAATATTTTATTATATTTTTTCATGTGACAACACTGAAGAAATGACACTTTGCTACAATGTAAAGTTGTGAGTGTACAGCTTGTATAACAGTGTAAATCTGCTGTCCCCTCAAAATAACTCCATTAAATGTCTAAGCTGCTGGCAACAAAGGTGAATACACCCCTAAGTGAAAATGTCCAAATTGGGTACAAAGTGTCAATATTTTGTGTGGCCACCATTATTTTCAAGCACTGCCTTAACCCTCTTGGGCATGGAGTTCACCAGAGCTTCACAGGTTGCCACTGGAGTCCTCTTCCACTCCTCCATGACGACATCCCGAAGCTGTTGGATGTTAGAGACCTTGTGCTCCTCCACCTTCCATTTGAGGATTCCCCACAGATGCTCAATAGGGTTTAGGTCTGGAGACATGCTTGGCCAGTCCATCACCTTTACCCTCAGCTTCTTCAGCAAGGCGGTAGTCGTCTTGGAGGTGTGTTTGGGGTCGTTATCATGTTGGAATACTACCCTAAGGCCCAGTCTACACAGGGAGGGGATCATGCTCTGCTTTAGAATGTCACAGTACATGTTGGCATTCATGGTTCCATCAATGAACTGTAGCTCCCCAGTGTTGGCAGAACTCATGCAGCCCCAGACCATGACACTCCCACCATCATGCTTGACTGTAGGCAGACACACTTGTCTTTGTACTCCTCATCTGGTTGCCACCACACTTGACGCTTGACACCATCTGAACAAAATAATTTTATCTTGGTCTCATCAGACCACGGGACATGGTTCCAATAGTCCATGTTCTTAGTCTGTTTGTCTTAAGCAAACTGTTTGCAGGCTATCTTGTGCATCATCGTCTGGGATGACAGCCATGCAGACCAATTTAATGCAATGTACAGCATATGGTCTGAGCACTGACAGGCTGACCCCCCATCCCTTCAACCTCTGCAGCAATGCTGGCAGCACTCAAATGTCTACTTCCCAAAGACAACCTCTGGATATGACGCTGAGCACGTGCACTCAACTTCTTTGATCGAACATGGTGAGGCCTGTTCTGAGTGGAACCTGTCCTGTTAAATCACTGTATGGTCTTGGCCACCGTGCTGCAGCTCAGTTTCAGG
The DNA here is from genome assembly GCF_905171775.1 of Rana temporaria. Lineage (NCBI taxonomy): Eukaryota > Metazoa > Chordata > Amphibia > Anura > Ranidae > Rana > Rana temporaria. The sequence continues at coordinate 88,298,401 of NC_053497.1, read as the reverse complement.
GTTTTTGCAATCTTCTTATAGTCTAGGCCAGTGATGGCAAACCTTGGCACCCCAGATGTTTTGGAACTACATTTCCCATGATGCTCATGCACTCTGCAGTGTAGTTGAGCATCATGGGAAATGTAGTTCCAAAACATCTGGGGTGCCAAGGTTCACCATCACTGGTCTACGCCATCTTTATGTAGAGCAACAATTCTTTTTTTTCAGATCCTCAGAGATTTCTTTGCCATGAAGTGCCATGTTGAACTTCCAGTGACCAGTATGAGACAGTGAGAGCGATGACACCAAATTTAACACACCTGCTCCCCATTCACATCTGTGACCTTGTAACAGTAACGATTCACACGACACCAGGGAGGGAAAATGGCTAATTGGGCCCAATTTGGAAATTTTCACTTAGGGGTGTACTCACTTTTGTTGCCAGCGGTTTAGACATTAATGGATGTGTGTTGAGTAATCAGCAAATACTATTATACTATAATATACTATAATAGTTATACAAGCTGTAAACTCACTACTTCACATTGTAGCAAAGTGTAATTTCTTCAGTGTTGTCACATGAAAAGATATAATAAAATATTTACAAATGTGAAGGGTGTACTCACTATTACATGCCAAAGGGGTTTTCAATTCTTTACAGCCTTGTCTGAGACTTGTGATTTACACATATTTCTATGACTGTATAACGACAGCTAACGTTCTTATTTCCTGGTTCAGCAAATCAGCATCCTTTATCACCTCTCCTTTTCCAACCTGACAAAGAACCAGGATCTTCATCTCAGTCCGGTTAGTAAGGAGGTGATCCAAGAAACAGAAAAGCCACATCAGTAAGCAGCAGAGTTTCTTACTCAAGCTGTCAAGTGTAGAATATTTGTGTAAATTACAAACCCTTAGGCAAAAAAAGAGAACATTTTATATAAACCATGTACTCTTTACATGGAGTTTCGATTTAATTTTTACTTGTAGTTCTTATAGACCATTATGTTTATTATCCAAATATGAGCTTACCTGTTTTCCATCCAAGGTGTAGAGCTTCTTCACCACTCCTGTCTCCAACTTAATGGCATCAGTGATATCAGTGAGTACTTGCTCGAATGAATGGGCCGTCTTTTTATTAAGGAGTACACGTACAGCCTTCCTTGGTTTTACTCCACTCCGAATGATAGTTACCAGCTTGGGTCGGACAAAGTCCTTGCTCTCCCTGGACTGGGCATTATTGCTGCTGCCAAGTGATTGTGGGGACTTCTGAGCTGAGGATGTCTTCACATTCACAGACCAGTTTGGATTGACATTCTTAGTGTATTCCAGTCTCTTGAAAAAGTTGTCGGATGAACAAACATAGCTTTCACCTACAAGACATGACATGTACCAAACATATTTAAATAGATAAACTTTGCTTTTGACACTCTCATGGGCAGTTGTACAGGGGATTTTGTGTCTATCTTACTAGAATTAGAAGTAGACCTAGTAACATATATTTTTTCATGTTGATGTAAAACTAAAGTGTATTTATAAAATATATATATTTTTCATTTTGCATATAGTAGGGAATAGATACAACCTCTGTCAGGTTTTTTTGATATGTCTTGTTCAAGAATTTCCCTTCACTTTTTGTGCAGTAGACACCACAGGAAGCAAAAAGATATCTCCTAACATGAGGGATATTCTCTCTTAGGCTGGGTTCACTCTCTTAGGCTGGGTTCACACCATTACAAATTGGACGCGGGTTCCCCACCTCCAATTTGCAATAGCAGGAGATTTTGACCTGCTCTCTATGAAGCTGGTTTACATATCTCCACTGTGGCTCTGGTGCAAATTTGTACAGGAGCTCTGTGCGTCTTTTGGTCCGTTTCAGGTCCAAATTCAGCCAAAAATTTGGGATGAAATCGGACCTGAAATGGTGAACAGGGATGCACAGGACCCCTGCTGGGAGCCGCACCGGTATTAGGTGGGAACACAGCCTCAGACAATTAGCACCTGAACAACTATCCCAATTTAAAAATCTCCACCCTGTTGTTGTTCCGGTGGCAGCTCAAAATTTTAGATTTTCAATCATGTCTGTTCCGGAGCCACTTTCTGTCTAAAAATAAAACATTTTTTGCCTTTAGGTATACTTTTTTCAGTGTTTTATAACATCATCACATAACAAGTCATAGATACAGATAACTAAGATTGTAAAGAAAACAATGATGTACTGTACATTTTACACAGAGTGTGTATAACAAGTGAAGAATCATAGAAATGCAAATATTGGAAAAAACAAAGCAAAATACCGGTAGGTTACCCATAACCACCATTAACTAACATGAAAAGGGATAAATGCAACATAAAGTTAACAGTATTATTATCTCAGAAGCCACTACCTCACCCTTAGTTTTACGTTCTAGACCTCTGCATGTCATAGACACTACTACTGACCCTTCTTGGATATTTCAGTCATGTAACCACCCTATCCCTCTGTAGGGATCCACTGCCCTCTATGGTTCGCTGCCAGTATCACACTGTAATGAAAAATTATGCATGTCACTTCTTGACTTGGGGGGTTGTTGGGGAAAGATCCTGGAAAGATGAAGTGGATGAAAGTTCTCAGCCACATGTCTTGTCGGCGCTACTAAGACTAGATTAGAAGAGACAGACAGATAACTAGGGCTGCATTCAAGATCGGTTAAATAATGGCTGAAGGATATCCTCATCATCGCAGATCTTGTCTTCAGACACAAAGGCATATGCCGCATCATCCTCAGGGACCTCGGCAATGGGACTTTGCTGCAACATTCATCTGGACTTATCTCTATTAAATAAATATATATAACTAGGTATATGTGCACAATTCCACCAGGACTCCTATCAAGCCCTTTGCTGATAATATCTGTTTGTACATTGAATGTATGTACTGTTTTGTAATATCTTCTTATATAAAGTTTGTATTTTGACTATACTGATGTGCATATATATGCTTGTAGTTAATGTTATACGCTGGTTGTGCTAGTTCCTCTACTCCCAATTACTTTGATTAGATTACTGGGTAATTTCCCAGGATGGGAATCCCCTCTGTTCACTGAGGACCTGTGCTGGGAGGAGGCACTGCCAACTATATTACCAATCCCACTCTTCCACTTAGCAAAAGTTATGGTTCTCTTATTTACCTAGAAGTTTGGTGCAATATCCTGTTTGGTAAGGGCCATTTCTCACGACCCCCCAAAAGAGGAGTACTACTCCTTTTTAGGAAAGTCCAATACCCTAGCTATGTTAGGTATACTTTATCTCCCATGTTCCTGGGCTAGGTAGGTGCTAAAGTGAGGATATTTTTGAGAGTAAGAAAATTTAGGCAGGCCTAGCTGTTGGATAGGCCTGTTTGTTTTCATTCTGGGCTGGGAGTGGCTCAGGGCAGGGCTGGGTGACTGACAGGTAGCATCACTGTCGTCTCCCTCTTCCTTCTAGAAAGTGCTGGAAGGAGAGGAGGGAGAAGTGGTGGAGCTGCCTGGGGTATCTTGAGGAGCCTTGACCAATCCCCAACTTGGATTGGCAGGACTCCCTAAATACCTGGGGTCAGCAAAAATGGGGGGGGGGTTGTCGGTGGAAGAGCTGGAGAGAGTGTGGAGGCTGTCCAGTCTGGGGGGGGGGGGGGGGGGGTGACCTTTGGTCGGGGCTTGGGTGCATCCAGGAGGAAGCGAAGAGATCCTGGAGACAGAGGCACATGAGAGAGCAAGAGAGAGGACAGTGGGAGAGAACACTTCTGAGAGTCTCCAGGGAGGACAACTGGTCGCAGCGAGGAGGGCTGACGAGTGAGCACAGTTGGGAGGGCTGGTGAGGCACGCCTGAGAGAACTAGGAGATTGCAGTTTTAGATGGGTGCAGAACCAGAAGAGAGAACTATGGGAAGGGCAGTGGAAAGAAGTCTTTGCAGCCAGGGTGGCTGTCAGGGCCTGAAGAGAACTATCTGGTAGTGGTAGCTGAATAAAGGACAGATAGCACCTGAACTATTTCTACACCACAGGGGCCCGAGGTCCCTGCTTGCAAAAGGCAGTTCATTGAGGGCAGGCTGAAGTTGTGTCAGGCCTAACCATGTGGTGCTAGCTAGTCTGGAGGAGTGACAGTCTGCAGCAAGGGAAGTGCTGCAGACTGTCCTTTTTCCATCGGAAATTTCGATCGTGTGTACGAGGCCATAGTGACTGAGAGATGGATGTCTGGCTGGGCAGGGTGACAGGTGAACCACCACATTCAGCAACCCCTACGGGGGCATGGCTACACTGGTAAAATTAAGACATTGAATCCTGGGTGAAGTGATAGAGCGATGAGTAATTATTACTTCTCACAGAGATCACAATGCCCCCTGACAATGCTTTCACCTGCTTTTCTCTGAAGAAAATGTACTTTCCTCTGCAAACACGTAACATAAAAGCTAAGAATTAGTGTGTAGTACAAAAGAGCACATCACAGGCAGTACGTAATAATAATAAAAATCATAATAATACCTTAAAGGGTTTGTAAACCCTTTAACCTTGTTTAAAAAGAAAAAATAACAAACATATCATACTTACCTCCACTGCGCAGTTCATTTTGCACAGTGTGGCCCCCTATCACCATCTTCTTGTGTCCTCCAGTAGCTCTTGTGGCTCCTCCTCGCATAGGTTAACCCCCTGGGAGAAACGATACCTTGCGAGCGTGCTCCCAAATCCAGCATTTGCGTCTATAGAAACAGAATAACAGATTCGGCCCCGCCCCCCCGGCGCCATTGGATTTGATTGACAGCAGTGGGAGCCAATGGCTGCGCTGCTATCAATCTATCCAACCAAGAGCCGAAAACCCCGGGCAGAGAGCTAGAGCGTGTCTCTACTGAGGGAGATCAAAGGGCTCAGGTGAGTAAAACGGGGGGGCTGGGGGGCTGGTCGCTGTCAGAAGTTTTCTCCCCTTAATGCATAGGATTCATTAAGGTAAAAAAACACAAGGGTTTACAACCCCTTTAAAGTTGTTTTAACCTTCTATGCATGACACCCCCCCCCCCCAGCACCCCTAATACTCACCTGAGCTGCATCTCAATCCAGCAAAGTGCAAGAGAGCTGAGCTTCTCTCGAGTATCTCATTCCTCATAAGCTGAGACATTAGCAGGAGTCATTGGCTCCTGTTACTGTCAATCACAGTGTCTTGTGAACGCATAGAGCTGGGCTCAGGAACAAGCATGCACCAGTGCCCCAAGAGCTAGCGGCCTGCTTTTGGGGGCACTGGCTGAAGAGGAGGGGCCAGGAGTGCCAGCGGGGGACCCAAAAAGAGGAGGATCAGGGCTGCTCTGTGCAAAACCACTCCACAGGGCACATAAGTATAATAGGTTTGTTTATTTTTTGTTTTTTAATTAAACTTAATGTCACTTTAAAGCCCAAGTCTAGGCAAGTCTACACTGTTTTACCAGCTAAAGCATTAGAATTTTTTTACAGACAGTTTTTTTGTACACCCCTTGACACAAGGCATGGCAGGCATGACACACTTATGTCCTGGTTTAGCAAGGTAGATTTCTACACCTCTCTGCCTACAGACTGCTCACTGAACAATGAAAGAGCATCGTTACTGCTCATCTCTCTCCCATCCCCTCTTTCTTACTTTGTCCTCCAGCAGAAACTGTCATCAGCCAGTACATGGTTCTTTGTGCTTTTAAGTCAGTTCACACTGTTGTGAGACAGTTTGGCCACAGTGCCAGTGTATTCGCAGTTTACTGCATCTTACCAGCGGTTTTAACTACATGTAGCATGAGACTACCATTGCTGATCGTGAAGTATCTCAACTCCCTCCGGTGGCCGAGTTGGGTTAGAGCCACCTGTTGTTTACATTTCATTCTGGTACCGCAGTGAATGTTGGGGGATTGAGATCAGAAAGAGAAGAGACTCCATTTGCCCTGGCCTGTAATGAACTACATTACCCAGAGAGCAGCTGTGCAACCCCAAGATGCTTTGCCTTCCGCACCGCCTGCTGAGGGAGGTAATTTAAGGGAGAGGACGTGTTTGGCGCGCTCTCTTGGGAGCTTTGAGAAGGAGGGACGGAGTTTCTGTCGGAATTATCGGACGAGATCCCAGTAACCCTGCAACCTTTCTGAGGAACGGAGACTGCTGACCGACCGGATGGTGTGCCGTAGAAGGACAAGGCCTGAACCGGTTGGGTGAGACGGGCACTTGCCTGAAAGTACTGATTGTCTTGCGGAAGGGCGTATCGTTGACATCCATCTTTGCGGTTTGACTATTCAGGAAACTTTTAACAGTTTACTATTACCCTTTTTGGTTTATAAATTGTTCTTTGCGCGCCAACGCATGCCAACGCACAAGTTCACGAACTGTTAGCAGGAGACTGTATTGAAGTTGGCCTGGGACGCCAGGCCATCCTGATTAGTTATAGCTATAGTACCCGAGGGTTACCTATTTAGTGTTGTATATTCACTATATTCATTGCATTGCTCGTTGACCGGGTAATCAGTTCTATTACTTTATATAGTATTGTAGAGAGGCAGAGAGCTGGGTGAAGTTTGGCAAGAGGGCGTTTCAATGTATGTGATTTGTTGAAGGGGTCCCTCTTGCTGTGTGCTCACACAGGTCTATATGACATTGTAGCCTAGCCCACACTTAAGCCTTAATATTGTTATTGATACTGCAGTGATCTGCAATTAGAGTATCACTGTTTTACTCATGCTCCTTTGTTTCTTCTTTAATTAAAGCATTACTTTGGTTATCTTGAAGTCTGTGTGCAGCATATCTTTCATACTACAAGATCCTTTTCATTTAAGGTAACCCCTTTTATTTGCATAATCTGTTGTAGTGTAACAGGATATTGTGCTTCCCCACAAGTTACTGGGGTCCACAACTCCCATATTACCAGGTGTGTCAAGGGAGGGTTTTGAGACACCTTAAGGGGTTAATCACAGAGCGTAGACCCAAAAACAACCAGCAGCTCCTCCGGGGGTAGTGCTACATACAGTCCCACAAATTTCTATTAGGTTGTGAGTTTTCTGAAATCACACCAAAAGTCCGGCATCTGTACCTTTAGTGCACTTTCAGAAAACACGCCAAAAATTGCGCAACCTAATACAAATCTTTGGGACCGTCTCTAAAACCATGGGTAAAATGAAGGAAAGTTGCGTGTATACCAGCACTGCAAACCACATTATACCATTGTGAACCCAAAAACTTACCACCCAAAAACTTACCGCTCACTTACCACTGATCCAATGTCAGGTCACAGAGAGGCATTTATAGTCATAAGTTAAAATGAGTGCCAATCGCATACCCCTGCACTTGTAGATTCATAGATAACCCAGTCAGCCTCATCCCTTTGGCTATTCTTTATCTGTCCCAACAAGATTATTAACATGGCTTTATGATGTATATTTTTGTATGATTAAAACACAGTTTTATTAACCGCCATATACCGTATTTTCCGGCGTATAAGACGACTTTCTAACCCCTTAAAATCTTCTTAAAAGTCGGGGGTCGTCTTATACGCCGGTAACCTAACCTTACCTTATCCCAGAATCGCGGCCGTACGATTTTTCAAAAGCCGCGCCTCCGACGTCTTCTGTTCTGTGATAGGCGGAAACACTCTGCTTCCCAGGAGGCACTGTGTTCAGTGTCCGCCTATCACGGAGGCCCTCCCGTCCTGTGTTTAGTTTCCGCCTATCACGGAGGCCCTCTCGTCCTCGGACGAGAGGGCCTCCATGATAGGCGGACACTGAACACAGTGCCTTCTGGGAAGCTGAGTGTTTCCGGCCATCACGGAACAGAAGATGTAGAAGGCGCGGCTTTTGAAAAATCATACGGCCGTGATTCTGCATGTCTCGGGATAAGGTAAGGGCACAGTTTGGCATGTACTGGGGCACAGTCTGGCATGTACTGGGGCACAGTCTGGCATGTACTGGGGCACAGTCTGGAATGTAATGGGGCACAGTCTGGCATGTAGTGACACAGTCTGGCATGTAATGGTGGCACCGTGAGGCGAGGCATGACTAGTAGGAAGGGGGTAGTCTTATATGGCGAGTATATCCCAAAACCAACATTTTGGCTGGAAAATACGGTAACATGTGGTTTAGTAGGATAATTTAAATAAAACCTTTAGTCTAAAATATCATTTTGAATTTGTACTGTGCGCCGTGCTAGAGAAAGTATATCTTATAATGTGTTTATTATCTAATTCACCTTAAAAATTTATTTATGTCTATTATATAACAACATCTTAGGCGAACTGTTACCTTTAAATGTGAAGGCAAGAATGACATGAAAGTAGAAAAAAAAAATTGCTGTAAGTAGAAAAAAAAAACAGGCATTCTGCATACAACCGTTGAATAAAGGCAGTGTACGTTAAACCTGCAGTTGCCATGGAAACTATGCAATCTCTAAACAGTAGACCATATTATTTGCCTTACAAATATGCCTGCAGGGTTAAAGTACCTGCTATTCAATTTATGAAAAATCTTGTTTTTTTTATAACGGGAACATTTGAGAAAAAAACAACAGATTTACAGATGGAGGCAGCTATTGAGGTATTAAACCGCCTTTAACCTGAGGCTATGTTAATAAGCCATGGCCACCATGCGTATGCTTATTTTATACTGCTACTTGAAGCAAGGAAGGAACTAAAACTGCTTATAAGATTAACATTGCTTGCCAGTCCCACTAAACACATCTCATACCCATCCATTTTAATTTATTTCAGCTTCTAGTCTCAATGGGATTTGCAAATTAATTGGAGCGGTTTTAGCCTTGCTGAAAAGCAGCACATGCTTATCTAAACAGCCCCCTCATTCCAGCAGCCTGTATCCTATTCATGGACCCCACACTGCAGAACTGTCATGAAATTCCACCGCAGCTATAAATATGTATGCTAAAAAATTCTGTTTTATATCCTCCCTAACGTTGCGACCTGCAGCAATTTCCATTTTAATTCATTCTATTTTTTGTTTAAGATCAATAACTAAGCTGTATAGAACTTGAGCATGAATGTATTTGTAATTATAATTGGAAACAATTAACAGAAAACGCTGCTAATTAGACTAACTAGAAATGCCAAGTACAGCCTTCATTTTTTTAAAGAGATAAATGTAAAAAAAATCTAAAACCATGGGGTTTACACCTCATTTCAGGATCGTGAGCAGAGCATGCATGCAAAGCACACCTTTTTAGTTTCTAGGGTCAGAAATGCTGGTTTATACTACAGATACAGCTTAATATTATAAAGCCTCATATTCCAAACTACATAGCTCTATTTCAACTTAGTTGGCCATTGGTGCAGTGTATGGAAACAATGGTTTTTACAGAGTATGCCTTATGGATCTACATGACAATACAATTACCGTATATACTCGAGTATAAGCCGACCAAAGTATAAGCTGAGGTACCTAATTTTACACCAAAAAACTGGGAAAACTTATTGACTCGAGTATAAGCCTAGGGTGAGAATGCAGCAGCCCCTGTAAGCGGAAAAGAGGGTCAACAATACCCATTTGCACGCCTCACTGTGCCCATTGCAGCCTCACTGTGCCCAACCTCACTGTGCCCATTTCAACCTCACGGTGCCCAACTTCACTGTGCCTATTGCCACCTTACTGTGCCCAACCTCACTGTGCCCATTGCCACCTCACTGTGCCCATTGCTACTGTGCCCATTGCCACCTTACTGTGCCCATTGCAGCCTCCCTGTGCCCAAAACAGTGTACCTGAACTTTTTAACAGGCTGCGGGCATCCATTTATTGTTTAAAAGTCATGGTCTCCTCCTGGTCCTGTTCCGTTATAGGCGTTTCCCAGCAGCCTATCACAGATGTTTCCTCATCCTCGGACTCGGTTTCCCAGCAGACACTGAGTTCAGTGTTCCGCCTATCACAGACGTTCTCTTGTCCGAGGATGAAAAGACGTCCGTGATTGGCGGAACACTGAACACAGTGTCTGCTGGGAAATCGAGTCCGAGGATGAGATCCGTGATAGTTGGAACACTGAACACAGTGTCTGCTGGGAAACGCTTATCACGGAAGGGGCCAGGGGGAAGCCGCGACTTTTAAACAATGGACGCTCGCAGCCCTTCAGGTACACTGACGTGAGTATAAGCCGAGGGGGTATTTTCAGCCCTAAAAAAAGGGCTAAAAAAATTGGCTTATACTCAAATATATACAGTAGTTTATAGTAAGGTGGGTGCCTTTTTTGTACCTTTCAGCCCACCTCACAGTAAATTGCTTGTATTGTATGTGCCATTACCACAGAAAACAAGAGACAGACTAAATATATTTGGCACAGTTAAAAGTGATTTGGTAAAAAACTGTTAAATATAGCATTGGGTAGAAAGTGCCCTGTATATCATCTGATATCCACATTGGGCAGATAGATCTGTCAAAGCTGCGGGCTGGTGATTCATCTGCTGGCTCACAAAGCCATACCAGCGCTGGATTCTTGGCTGCTAGTAATCCTTCAAAGACCCATACTCACATTAGTAAATGATGATTCAACACTGTAAGGTGGCAGATGAGTTACACATCCCTGCAGCACTGACTTAACTATCTGTTGGCTGGGGTGAGGAGTTCAAATCTATCCACCCCATTCTTATCATACTATGAAACTAATTCAGTATATGAATACATGTAAAAAAAAAAAGAGACAATGAAGCACCACAATTGTCAAAAACGGAGCACAAGACAATGAATGAAAATGGCAAATTTTGAGATGTGGTTGGTTTCAGCAAGTCGTGGTGGTACTTCTGTTTTAAACTTTGTAAGCAGAAGATTGTAAAATCCTAGCAGTATCGTAAATTAAATTCAGACAGCTAAGCAGGGCAGAGGGTTATCCAAATGTGGCTTAGCATGTCTCATACCCTGGTTATAAGCCTGGCACAAAGTGCTGATGACTATCCTAGGCAGAACACTGATAACCAGCTTGTCAAGGGGCCCTGATTGTAAATGACTAATTAGAGGTCATAAAATCCACTAAATAGACTCTTGATCTAGACCTGCTAATAGCATCGTGGAAAATGCCTACCTGGTAAGTGATTCCACATCTGCAGTCTAGGTTGTGGATTACATAGTGTTAAGCTGGGTACCCACAGGCCGAATGCTGGGAGACATTGGCCGGTTAAAAAAAAAAAAAGTCCAAAATTTGGTCTGTGTGTATGACGGTCTGTATGACAGAAGCCGGCTGTTTGGACAAGCATGCTGGAAAACCAGCAGTCGACCGACTCCCGATCAGCGCTCTCAGCCAGTACTTGTACTTGTTTCGCATAGTGAGTACAATGGCTCTGACCAGGGCTGGCAGTTTTTTTATTCGTTCAACCTGCTGAGTTGAACTGAAAAAGACCTATAGTGTGTACCAGGTTTTAAGTTTCATACAACTCTGGATATAATTGAGATACAATATCTCACAAAAGTAAGTACACCCCTCACTTTTTTCTAAATATTTTATTATATCTTTTCATGTTACAACACTGAAGAAATTACACTTTGCTCCAATGTAAAGTAGTGAGTGTACAGCTTGTATAACAGTGTAAATTGTCTGCCCCTTCAAAATAACTCAACACACAGCCATTAATGTCTAGACCGCTGGCAACAAAAGTGAGTACACCCCTAAGTGAAAATGTCCAAATTGGGCCCAATTAGCCATTTTCCCTCCCCGGTGTTATGTGACTTGTTAGTGTTACAAAGTCTCAGGAGGTGTGAATGGGGAGCAGGTGTGTTTAAATTTGGTATTTTCGCTCTCATTCTCACATACTGGTCACTGGAAGTTCAACATGGCGCCTCATGGCAAAGAACTCTCTGAGGATCTTAAAAACATAATTGTTGCTCTACATAAAGATGGCCTAGGCTGTAAGAAGATTTCCATGACCCTGAAACTGAGTTGCACGGTGGCCAAGACCATACAGCAGTTCAGGTCAGGTTCCACTCAGAACAGGCCTTGCCATGGTTGACAAGGAAGTTGAGTGCACATGCTTAGCATCATATCCAGAGGTTATCTTTGGGAAATATACATACAGTATGAGTGTTGCTCAGAGGTTGAAGGGGTGGGGTGGGTTGAAGGTTGAAGGGGTGGGGGTCAGCATGTCAGTGCTCAAGCCATACACCGCACACTGCATCAAATTGGTCTGCATGGCTGTCATCCCAGCATGAAGCCTCTTCTAAAGATGATGCACAAAAAAGCCTGCAAACAGTTTGCTGAAGACAAGCAGACTAAGGACATGGTTTACTGGAACCATGTCCTGTGATCTGATGAAAGCAAAATAAACTTATTTGGTTCAGATGTCAAGCATGTGTGGCAGCAACCAGGTGAGGAGTACAAAGACAAGTGTGTCTTGTCTACAGTCAAGCATGATGGTGGGAGTGTCATTTTCTGGGGCTGCATGGATGCCTACCAGCACTGGGGAGCTACAGTTTATTGAGGGAGGCATGATCCCCTTCCTTCGGAGACTGGGCCGCAGGGCAGTATTCCAACATAATAACAAACCCAAACACACCTCCAAGACGATCACTGCCTTGCAAAAGAAGATGAGGGTAAAGGTGAGGGTCTTGCCAAACATGTCTCCAGACCTAAACCCTATTGAGGATCTGTGGGGCATCTTCAAATGGAAGGTGGAGGAGCGCAAAGTCTCTAACATCCACCAGCTCTGTGATGTCGTCATGGAGGAGTGGAAGAGGACTCCAGTGGCAACCTGTGAAGCTCTGGTGAACTCCATGCCCAAGAGGGTTAAGGCAGTGCTGGAAAATAATGGTGGCCACACAAAATATTGAAACGTTGGCCCAATTTGGACATTTTCACTTAGGGGTGTACTCACTTTTGTTGCCAGTGGTTTAGACATTAATGGCTGTGTGTTGAGTTATTTTGAGGGGACAGCACATTTACATGGTTATACAAGCTATACAATCACAACTTTACATTGTAGCAAAGTGTAATTTCTTCAGTGTTGTCACATGAAAAGATATAATAAAATATTTACAAAAATTTGAGGGGTGTAATCACTTTTGTGAGAAACTGTATCTTTATAAAGCATGTCTACACTACTGTAAAAGGAAGTAACAATCACTTTAAGACTAAACATCCCCATCATATGAGGTGCCTCAAACTGATGGTATGCATTACCCCTTCTGACGAAGCCACACATAAAAGATCATAATTGGTCAAATCTATCAGGCCATTATTTCATATCATGCAATCATTTATAGGTTATCAGATTGTAACACATGGCCCTATAAAACATGATTGCATTTGCAAATCTGGCCTATAGGGATGGTCTTCCAAAAACATCACAAACGTTTTAGCACTCATTCACACAGTCGATACACAGTCAGTCATACACACAGGCTAGGATTTCCCACAAGGCCACTGAGGCCAGGCCTTGGGGCGGCAGGGCTCCAAGGGGCGGCAGTGGCATGGAGTCCCCAGACGCCCAGAACATACAGTTAAGGGCGGTAAGTTATGGGGGAATCCGCTCGCTCGTTAAAAAGTGATTGCGGTGGTGTCGCCTAAATCACTTGTAAAATATGTGCTCCTGTCCATCCTCCCCTCCCCCCCCCCACCCCACATACCTCTCTCTGCTGGCTCTGTCTTCGGGACTCTGTCCTCCCCCCGGCCACCAAGTCTGTTACCTGTCCCTGCTGCCGATGCTGTGACAGGAGTTCTAGCACAGTGCTAGGACTCCTGTTTTGGAGGTGACAGGGTCAATAAAGAGAACATGTCACCTCCAGTTGCTATCACACAGGAAATTGTTTTTTCCTGTGTGATAGCAAAAAAGTTAAGTGAAAAAAATTGATAAAAAATAAATAAATAATAAGAAATAATAATTAAATTAATAAAATAAAAAAGTAAAGAATAAGAAAAATAATAAGAAAATTATACAAAAATAAAAAAAAGTAAGCGCAAGCTACAAAAAAAAAAAAAAAAAAAGTGATAAAAAAAGTAAAAAAACAAACAAAACATATTTGAACTAACCGTGCCGCACATTCTCTGTTGATTTGGGGTGGGGGGGGGGGTTTCGGTTGGCGGGGAGGGGGGTGCATTGTGGAACCTGGCCTTGGGGCGGCAGGGAGAGCAAATCCGGCCCTGCATACACAATCAATGATCAGCATTTCTGCCGCAAGAATCATAGGTGATTGTTATTCGCCGCGGCCAGGAAGCCTGTACAAATCAATAATAGGCTGATAAGTGCCACGGTTGTTCTCATGTAACCTCACATTGAGCAGTTACATATGATTAGGAACAGATGAACGGCCCTGGAAGCAAAATGTCCCCAGACAGCCCCGATCGTCAGCCTGTCATTGATTTGTACAGGTCTCCTGACCATAGGGGATTTAAGACACCTGTAATCCCCCCTTATTTTTGGCAGCATATGACCCTAATCAAGTAATAATAAATAATAAAGTGTCTATATTCAAATTAAAGAAAACATGACACTATTTGTGCTTCTTTGAGACCACTGACACCACACATCATTATAATAGAATTAACCAGCAATGCATCCTTGGAAATAATTGTACATCATTGCTGACTATAAGAGTGAATTCACATATTTGAAAGACAAAGTTGTAATTTGCCTTATAAAACTAGGGAGCTGTGCTAACAGTGAACTGCTTAACATTGGTAGGAAGAAGGTTAAACAGATTGACCATTTCCTGCCCAATAACATAAACTGTGATCCTTGTAAAAGGCATAGGACTGCATTGTCATGTAAAAGCTTCACCACCTGCCATTATAATGCAAAATCTGCCTCTCTGTAGTAGGCAGGGCAGCCTTCCAGGCAAAGCAATGCTGAGCTGCCAAGTCAGCACAGAAAGGGACAGATGGCCTTATGGTATGACAGCACAGAGCACTCCACACTGTGAAACTAATAAGTAATTACATGCTTTAGCTTATATGGCCATCAAACTCTCAGGTCAACAGATGCACCAGTACAAAAGCATAGATTTATTATTACACTGAAATACTAGAATCGAATATGTCTGAAAAAATATTTTTGACACATTTTTAAATCAGCATTATCATTTATCATTAGTGGCAAATGGCTTAATATTTGAAAACATAAATGTTTTAAGTTTTTTACTTCTTTTCTGACCGTGCAGTATTCCTAATGTGCATTACCATATGGCCTCACTGGATGCTTTTAATGCTGCTGTTGGTGGTGTCTGCCTTTTCATTAAAAAAATAATAATAATGCAGTCACCACATCTCATGGCTGGCAAGCTTCAATATATTACATTTTACGTTTTGTGCTTAATATTGCTTTAAAGTCTTGTGTACGACCTGAGCCTGGAATTTGTGGGGTTCCACAGGGACAAAGAAATATTTCTGAAGATTAACCAATAATTATGGTAACACAAAGTACCTGTACTTTAGCCTTCAGATGATTAATGTCGGTATGGTAGGTCCACAATACCAAGCACTTAAATTGGTTCTAAAGCCTAAACATTTTTACCTTAATGCATTCCTTGCATTAAAGTAACAAATGTTTAGACATCAGTATCCTCCCTAACTCCCCTTTTACTTACCTGAGCCCTCATTTGATCCAGCACTGTCCCTGTCTGCAGCTCTTCTCTCCCCTCACTTCTTGGTCTCACATTGGCTGCTGCTGCTGCTGTCAATCAAAGCCTGTGAGAGCAAGCCCGCATGAGTGCCCCAGTAGAAAGTGGCTTTCTATGGGGGCACTAGCCAGAGAGGAGGAGCCAGAAATGCTGATGAGGGACCTGAGAAGAGGAGGTTCTGGGTCGTACAGAGCAGGTAAGTATAAACTTGGTAAGTATAAACCATTGGTGCAGTGGTAAGTGAAGTGGGGGCATGTGAGAGGGGCAGGGTGAACAGGGGGAGCATAGGGATCAGGGGCCGTGGTGAGAGTGGGGGTTGGTGTGCTGTAGTGGGGAGGAGGATAGGGTCCAGGTGCAATGGTGAGAGCACAGGGAGTTGGGTTGGAAGGAGGAGGGGGGTTGGTGACGATGCCATTTTAGGCAAGCATGGTGGTTTTTAGAAGGGAACGAGGGACACCTACTAGCTAATATATGTAGGCATAGGACAAGCCCCCTGCCACACCCCCTTAAAGGAGAATTAACCAAAAAAAAAAGGTTAATTAAATCTACAAGATAATATGATATATATACATATACCAGCAGCCATCAAATCCCAGAACAGGAAGTCTCCCTGTCACTAATAACCTATTTGTGCCTCCTACATGCCAACCGATCTACTGAATGATCTATATGCTCTACAAGAGAGCCTCAAGCAAGTTATTAGTGATGAGAGACTTCCTGTGCTGGGAGCTAGTTGCTGGTATATGGGGGGTCATAGAGAAGATCAGCAGAACTGTCACTAAAAGCCGGGTCCAATCTGGGAGTAGTGTAGACTCTTTAGCATAACCCAAATGCTTTCCAGCGCTGTATCCTGGCCTAGGACAACAAGGCCCAGGCCTAGGGCAGCACTTTGCAGGGGGGCAGCACGGAAAGAGTCCCCCCTGGCTTGCGCTACACTGTTAGTGTAGCGGCAGTCTTATGGGGCGGACTGTGCTGAGAGGCAAATTAGTCTAGCACCCCCATAAAGCGGCCGCACTGCTTCTGGTATGCGGGCGGCAGGTATTCTGCAACTGGGGGGGGGGTTCTGCTGCACCATTGGCATGGTTATATCTTCTTAGTCCTCTCCATAAAATTATCAGAAATTTGTGCTTAAAGTAGAACTATAGGCTACACTTTATTTTTAATTTTGGATAGATTAGGGGGGGGGGGGTTATAGCCCCTGTCAGTTTATTTTTTACCATCCCTGTCCCATTGCAGAAATTTCCCTTCACTTCCTACCCCATAGCCAAACAGGAAGTGAGAGGAAATCTATGCATTTTAAGGGAATTCATTGCCCCCCCAACCGGCCCTCAGAACTAGTGTCCCCACTCAATTTTTTTAGGGTGGGTCTTAAACAAAAAGGGGTGTGACCTTGCCAGGAAGGGGTGTGTCATATTTAAATTAGGGGGTGCGCAAGTTTAGTCAGGCCTAGGGCAGCACAAAATCTAAATACACCTCTGATGCTTTCTCTGTTTTCTGATGCTGTTGTTGGGTCTGTTTCTGTGTTCTGATGCTGGATCCCACTTCCTTCTATGTGGCTGGGAAAGCACAGTCTCCTGGGCCGATATTAGTATGTGGCTTCTATGCACACACACAGGCAGTGGAGAGTAGAAGATGCATCAGTAACACACAGACAACCATTGCGGCATAATGCCAGTGACCTCGGTATCATAATTGTGTGCATATACCGTACAGCAGAGGAGGGGAGGGTGGGCTAGATCAGCACAGCGGGAAGGAAGTAAAGGGTGAGCAAATGTTCAGAAAATGCTGTTTGAAAGTAGATACAGTATTGCTTCAAAAGCAAGTGGGGTTGTTTTAGAGCTTTTATTTGGGAAATAAAGTAAAGAAATACTAGCATTCTTGCATTGCTGACCTATAGTACGCAATTAGGTTTCTATTCCTGCTAGGAAAATCAGAATATTAAGTAACTTGTATTTCAAAAACCAATTGCTCTATGTATCTGTCAACATTTTGCTATGTTTGATTGAGCAGTAACATTTATATTGGCTACCGTACTTGCTTATGCTGCAGTGTATTTTGACATGTTAGAAAGGGCTGGATGAACACACCAGCTCATGAATGCTGGAGATATTCATCTTCCTAACAATATGTATTTCTTATTTTGTTTTTATTTCCAAAATTACAACAAAAGGATTTTCACTGTACTATTTTACATATAGCTGAGCCTTATGCTGCGTACACACGATCGGGCATCACTATAGATTACCGAATCTGGTAGCTGCACACTGTTCTCTTAAAATGTGCAATGCTTGTATTTTGTTTCAAACAGGGTTTATGAAGGGTCAAGAGGCCAGAGATAATACCATCTGGGCTCTGCATGTATTACACTGGATGTATAAAGGACCAAATCAAACTCCAAGTGTGGTAATCTCAATAGACGCGGAGAAAGCCTTTAATAGAGTGGGATGGGGATTTATGGTTGGATTTCTGAGGGAGATGGACCTGAAAGAACGGATCATGGGATGGGTGATGGCATTGTATGCGGACCCCAGGGCAAGGGTTAAAGTTAATGGTAGACTGTCAGACTATTTTGGGATATGTAACGGGACGAGACAGGGGTGTTCACTGTCCCCATTACTATTCGCTATGGTACTGGAACCTTTCCTGCGTACAATTAGGGGGAATAATAGGATCAAGGGGATAGGTATTGGGTCAATAGAGCATAAGATATCAGCCTATGCAGATGACCTATTGTTGTATCTTTCCTCACCTCAGGAGTCCATGACAGAATTGATGGTGGAGATAGAGAAATTTAGTCTTATATCAAACTTTTAGTTCAGGTGCCCATGAGGATGAGGAATAAGCTGCAACGATTATTTCCCTTTGTATGGCGTTAAGACTCCCTATCGTATCTAGGGACATATATAACCGCCGACTTGAAACGCCTATACGAACTAAACTATGGGCCCCTTGTTTTATCTATATTAAAAGACCTGCAGAAGTGGAGAAGTCTTACCCTGACGTGGTTTGGTAGGGTAAATGTGCTCAAAATGAGTGTAATCCCTAGGCTTATTTATGTCATATATACCATCCCTATAACCCTCCCACAATTATTTTTTAAACAACTAAAGAGGGCCTTCTTGACTTTTGTATGGGGAGATAAACACCCCAGGTTGGCATATGAGATTTTGAGGACATCAAAGGGGGAGGGAGGGGTAGGTCTACCAGATATAGTTTTATACTACAGAGCCATGGCCCTGGTTTGTATAACGAACTGGTGTCATGACTCGGGTAAACTGTGGGTACCCCTGGAGAAAACACTAGCAGGAAGGAATTTGGTGGGCGCGCCTTGGATTCCAACCCCTTATAGGGGGCTGTCGGAGTATGTATCACCCCTTGACAAGAACAACATTAACTATATGGGACAGAATGAATTGCACAGGAAGGTTTGCTCCCCCAATATCACCAATAACACCCCTAGAGGGATTCCCCTGGTTCCCTCCGGGGGAGGAAAGGGGAAGTTTAGAGTCCTGGGGAAGGGAAGGGAATCTGAGGAGAGAGAGGTCAGAAAGCATACAGCCAATGTGACAGTTACATTCCTCTCATGTGCTGTGAATGTAACTGTATTTTGAAACTGTTAAATCAATGGGTTTAGCTCCGCTTCTGGACCTGACTTGGGTATTCAGCTGTGAATGGTAAAACTGTTCTATTTGTACAGTTTGTCTTTGCCAACTGTTAATATCTAAATTGAGCCTTATTATAGGCTTACCTGTAAGTACACACCTGCAGAGTGGGTTTACGTCCTGTTTAATGCAGAGAACAAAGTATGTATAAAAAAAAAAACAATGATGCGTTAAAACCCACTTTAAAACATAATGAGCCCGAAATATCCAAGTAAAAAATAAAAAGTAGAGTTTTTGTCTGGAGCAACTGACCTATGGAAAATACCACCGCTAATGCTTTGTTTTAGCTTTTATACATCAGTCCTTTTTCCACAAAAGCAGAACAAAAATATGATACTGTAATTGGCAAATCTGAACCCCATGCAAGGTCATTTCATTTGGAAACAATAATTTCAGGAAACATTTTCTTCTCCCACGTCTAATAACTTTTCCATGTATGATAAAGCATATTTGTATTTTAATGATCAGGAGACCTTTGTCTTTAGCTACTCACAAATCATCTTTAATTTCCCTAGACTAAATGTTAGATATTGTTTTGTAAAATGTCTATAGTGCCAAATACGTTTACATAAAATATCAAAAGTTAGTCTGTACAAAGTGGAACACAGTGACCAACCTGGAGAAAAGAGGCACAGTTAGGTGAACTGTTATGTGCAAGTGATATATCAGTGATATATCAGATTTGGAAATTCAAAGGTTATGAACAAAAAACCTCATACAGCAGCAGGTTAAAAAAACAAAATACACACATTTTAAGAGAACAGTGTGCAGCTACCAGATTCGGTAATCTATAGTGTAGCAATATTACACAAGATGGAGTTTGTAGGAAAAAAAAAAGCTGGGAGAAGAGTCCACTCAAATGACCTGCCAAAGTTACATGGCACTCTCTCTGCTGCAAAAAGCAGAGAGGACTCTCTGGGACTCTAATGGCTACACACCACAACATGCATTTTATGAATTAATGCAAGGAACCATTCATGGTGTGTGTAGCGTAGTGGTGTGTACAGCTTGTGATATTTTCTTTCCATTGCATATGAGCCCCTAAGGCAATGAAAGCGATTGAAGATCTAGTTTAAAAAGTAAAACAGCTTCTTTGTTTGTTTTTTTGTAACATCCTCCTAGTTAGGTTTCTAGGATGTCAGGTAAATTTTGTCTTTTTGGTTCCTCTTTGATCATTGGAGCAGTTGTTGATTTCTTATGACTGTTCTGGATTTCACAGGCTACAGGTTTGATTGCTGTCCCCTGCCTTCTAGAAAGTACTAGAACACAGGGAGTGGAGGAGCAAAGTAAATAAACAGCATGAATATTTAGGGTGCTGCAGCCAAGCCAAAGAAGGTGGCTGAGGAGCACATACAAAGTCTGAGGTTTAGAACAGCAGTGTTTTCCTGTTTGTGGGATTCCACCTGCCTGTGTGGGGGTGGATACCCCCTCCCAAGCTCACTTAAGCAGTTTTTCATTAAAGGGGCTGTAAAGATTCATGTTTTTTCACCTAAATGCATCCTATGCGTTAAGGCGAAAAAAACATTCAGCGATTGCAGGCCCCCCCAGCCCCCCGGTTTACTTACCTGAGCCCTCGAAAAGTCCTGCATCGAGAACACGCTTGATGTCAGCCTGGTCTTCTCGGCTCTTCATTGGATAGATTGATAGCAGCTTGGAGTTGCATTGGAGTTGATCGACAGCAGTGCGAGCCAATGGCGGCCATTGACTCGTACTGTCTCTCACTGCTGTCAATCAACTCCAATGACGCGAGGGCTGGTGGTGGGGGCCGAGTCCTGAAGTCGGCGACTATGGATGCCGGATTCAGGACTCGGGAGCGCGCCCGCAAGGTAACCCTCTTGGGAGAGCGCTTCCAAGGGGGTTAGCTGATGCGGGGAGGAGCCGAAAACAGCCGCGGAGGGACCCCAGAAGACGTGGATCAAGGCCACTCTGTGCAAAACGAGCTACACAGTGGAGGTAAGTACGATATGTTTGTTATTTAAAAAAAGTGAAGCTTTACATTCACTTTAAGGTCCTAGATGGGCAGACCCAGGGGACCCACACCTGAAAAGTTTCTTTGACACCCCAAGACTTCACTTAAGGATCCAGTCCAAACAGCCTCATTAGAAGGCACCTGGAAGAAGATGAATGGGCAAAGCCCTCTGGGGCTGGACTACACGGCTCTTGAAGGTAGAAGCATGGACTGTCTGAACCCAGGTCCCACGGCGATCCATGAATAATGACTGATTGATCACCTGTCTGGTGAGTGTGATACCAAAAGGGAGAGGACACACTGGGTGTGGTGAAGGGATCCAAGGATCTATTCAGATGTGCTTTTGAGAAAGACACATATTTGATGGACTTTACTAATTATCCAAAGGACACATTGGGTGTATATTTACAGCCCTTACAGGGCTGCTAATGTTGTAGAATATTCTATATAGCGATTTTAGAGTTATTTTAGAGCATATTGGTTTTAAAATTGTATGTTTATAGTAGCTGCTTTTTGTATATTTAAAATATTTGGAATAACGTGCACATCTATGAGCGCTGGGAGAGAGGATTATTTTTAACTAAGGTTGATTGATCCACCTATTTTTTTATAAGTTGTATTATTATTTATTTATTTTTTACTAGGAATGGCAGCGATCTGCGATTTTTGTTAGGCCTGTGATATTGCGGCGGACAGATTAGACAATTTTGACACATTTTTGGGACCATTGACAATTATACAGCGATCAGTGCTAAAAAAATGCACCGATTACTGAATAAATGTTCCTGACAGGGAAGGGGTTAACACTAGGGGGCGATCAAGGGGTTAAATGTGTTACCTAGGGAGTGATTCTAATTGTGGGGGGGTGGGACTGACTGGGGGAGGTAACTGATCGGAACACACGATCAGTCTCCTCTCCCCTGACAGGACGTGGATCTGTGTGTTTACACACACAGATCCACGTCCCTGCTCTGTGACCGGCAATTGCAGGTGCCTTAGCAGACATCGCGGCCGCCAGGCACGCGCATCAGCTCCCGAGTGGCGCACGCGTCCCCTAGCGGGCGGGAAGCCAAGGACGTTATAGGACGGCCGCCCGGGATAGCAGAGCCACCATGCGGCCATCATATTGCTATGGCTGGGATTGGAAGTGGTTAAAGTGGTTGTAAAGATTCATTAAAAAAAGTAATAATAACAAAAGAGTTTTTTTTATACCAAAGGGCCAGTTTGCTGTGCTTCAGTAGCCAGTGAGAGAAGAAAACGCCCTTGCATTAGTGGGAGCAAACAATGTTCCATCTTTGGTATTAGGGGAATTGGTGTAAGTGGAAGGAATAGTGCCCCATTGTTGGTGTCAGTGGGAGAAATAGTGTCTTAAGGGCTGGACAAAGGCAAGCAAAGGGACACAGTTTGGAGACCACTGCTACAGAATATATGGTAGTGATATCAAAATTAATAAAATTACAAATGTTTTTTTCACAAATGTAACTAGTGTTATAACTAAAGGAGAAAAAGAGACAACATGGCATTGATGCAAATGTGTCTGTGGAGCCAGGATTTTTCCTTCTTTGGGGCTGTATAGGTCATACTAATGTTTTACCTCCCTGTGGACCAACATTGCTGCAGGTCGGAAAATGACAAACTTGATAGGTTTGTCTATATTTCACCTTTATCATCGTTGCCTTTTTCAGCAATAACCAGGACATTTCTAACTGTAGTTTTTCTAGTGTAATTAATGGCAGGTTGTAATAGACAACACAGTCACTTATTATTATTATTACTTATTACTTATTATTATTATTACTTATTACTTATTATTATTATTGTCCTGTTATAATTCATAAGGCCCATTGAATTAACTATACTGGTAAAGATTTTATATTTGTATAAAATCTCTGTTAAAATATATGTTGTAACTTAATTTGCTTCAAATAAACACTATTTAAACATCTGACATGTCACCCTAGGGAGCTTGGGAGTCAGCTGCTCTGTCACCAGTACACAAATTAATGGGCAGAGAAGCACCTGGGCCCTCTGGCCAGTGATAGATTAGGCTCAGGGAATTTCTTTCCCATATGAATCTACATTAGTGTTTGTGAGCAAGGGGCCATTTGTGTAAGACACATTCATTACACAGAATAAGAGACATAGATGTATTTCAGGTTTGTGGAATTTTCTAAGAATTTCAACTAAATAAACTACTAATGCAGTAATAAATTGCCTACAGAGGTAACATGAATGTTATCCATTCCTCTTCAATCAGCAGATCATATTGGAATAAGCCATTAGACCTCAGAAACCTCAGAGCCTATAGACCAGGGGTGGGCAATTATTTTTTCGATGGGGCCACATGAGAAACTAAAAATATTTTGGAGGGCCGGGCCAAAAGGCTAAACTCAATACTGCATAAAATCATTTTTATTTCTTTATAAAAAGCAGTAAATATCATTGTTGGAAAACTCGTACGAGTACTTGTTATAGACATGGCACAGGAGGGGGACAGAGGCTGGGGACATGACACAGGAGGGGGACAGAGGCTGGGGACATGGCACAGGAGGGGGACAGAGGCTGGGGACATGGCACAGGAGGGGGACAGAGGCTGGGGACATGACACAGGAGGGGGACAGAGGCTGGGGACATGACACAGGAGGGGGACAGAGGCTGGGGACATGACACAGGAGGGGGACAGAGGCTGGGGACATGACACAGGAGGGGGACAGAGGCTGGGGACATGGCACAGGAGGGGGACAGAGGTTGGGGACATGGCACAGGAGGGGGACAGAGGCTGGGGACATGGCACAGGAGGGGGACAGAGGCTGGGGACATGGCACAGGAGGGGGACAGAGGCTGGGGACATGACACAGGAGGGGGACAGAGGCTGGGGACATGACACAGGAGGGGGACAGAGGCTGGGGACATGACACAGGAGGGGGACAGAGGCTGGGGACATGACACAAGAGGGGAACAGAGGCTGGGGACATGACACAGGAGGGGGACAGAGGCTGGGGACATGGCACAGGAGGGGGACAGAGCCTGGGGACATGACACAGGAGGGGGACAGAGGCTGGGGACATGGCACAGGAGGGGGACAGAGGCTGGGGACATGACACAGGAGGGGGACAGACGCTGGGGACATGACACAGGAGGGGGACAGACGCTGGGGACATGACACAGGAGGGGGACAGACGCTGGGGACATGACACAAGAGGGGGACAGAGGCTGGGGACATGACACAAGAGGGGGACAGAGGCTGGGGACATGACACAGGAGGGGGACAGACGCTGGGGACATGACACAGGAGGGGGACAGAGGCTGGGGACATGACACAGGAGGGGGACAGACGCTGGGGACATGACACAGGAGGGGGACAGAGGCTGGGGACATGACACAGGAGGGGGACAGACGCTGGGGACATGACACAGGAGGGGGACAGAGGCTGGGGACATGACACAGGAGGGGGACAGACGCTGGGGACATGACACAGGAGGGGGACAGACGCTGGGGACATGACACAGGAGGGGGACAGAGGCTGGGGACAGGCAGCCACTGTTTAATCAATAACAATTGATTAAACAGTGGCTGCATGTGATGGCACAGTGGCTGCGTGTGTTGGCACAGTGGCTGCATGTGATGGCACAGTGGCTGCGTTTGATGGGCACAGTGGCTGCGTGTGATTGGCACAGTGGCTGCGTTTGATGGGCAGAGTGGCTGCGTGTTATTGGCACAGTGGCTGCGTGTGATGGGCACAGTGGCTGCATGTGATGGGCACAGTGGCTGCGTGTGATTGGCACAGTGGCTGCGTGTGATTGGCACAGTGGCTGCGTGTGATTGGCACAGTGGCTGCGTGTGATTGGCACAGTGGCTGCATGTGATTGGCACAGTGGCTGCATGTGATTGGCACAGTGGCTGTGTTTGGGAACAGTGGCAACAATTGATTGCACAGTGGTTGCGTGTGATTGGCACAGTGGCTGCGTTTGATGGGAACAGTGGCTGCGTGTGATTGGCACAGTGGCTGCGTGTGATTGGCACAGTGGCTGCGTGTGATTGGCACAGTGGCTGCATGTGATTGGCACAGTGGCTGTGTTTGGGAACAGTGGCAACAATTGATTGCACAGTGGCTGCGTGTGATTGGCACAGTGGCTGCGTTTGATGGGAACAGTGGCTGCGTGTGATTGGCACAGTGGCTGCGTGTGATTGGCACAGTGGCTGCGTTTGATGGGCACAGTGGCTGCGTTTGATGGGCACAGTGGCTGCGTGTGATTGGCACAGTGGCTGCGTGTGATTGGCACAGTGGCTGCGTGTGATTGGCACAGTGGCTGTGTTTGGGAACAGTGGCTGCGTGTGATTGGCACAGTGGCTGCGTGTGATTGGCACAGTGGCTGTGTTTGGGAACAGTGGCTGCGTGTGATTGGCACAGTGGCGACAATTTATGGTGGCACAGTGGCTGCGTGTGTTGGGCACAGTGGCTGCATGTGATGGGCACAGTGGCTGCGTGTGATTGGCACAGTGGCTGCGTGTGATTGGCACAGTGGCTGCGTGTGATTGGCACAGTGGCTGCGTGTGATTGGCACAGTGACTGCGTGTGATTGGCACAGTGGCTGCATGTGATTGGCACAGTGGCTGCATGTGATTGGCACAGTGGCTGTGTTTGGGAACAGTGGCAACAATTGATTGCACAGTGGCTGCGTGTGATTGGCACAGTGGCTGCGTTTGATGGGAACAGTGGCTGCGTGTGATTGGCACAGTGGCTGCGTGTGATTGGCACAGTGGCTGCGTGTGATTGGCACAGTGGCTGCATGTGATTGGCACAGTGGCTGTGTTTGGGAACAGTGGCAACAATTGATTGCACAGTGGCTGCGTGTGATTGGCACAGTGGCTGCGTTTGATGGGAACAGTGGCTGCGTGTGATTGGCACAGTGGCTGCGTGTGATTGGCACAGTGGCTGCGTGTGATTGGCACAGTGGCTGCATGTGATTGGCACAGTGGCTGTGTTTGGGAACAGTGGCAACAATTGATTGCACAGTGGCTGCGTGTGATTGGCACAGTGGCTGCGTTTGATGGGAACAGTGGCTGCGTGTGATTGGCACAGTGGCTGCGTGTGATTGGCACAGTGGCTGCGTTTGATGGGCACAGTGGCTGCGTTTGATGGGCACAGTGGCTGCGTGTGATTGGCACAGTGGCTGCGTGTGATTGGCACAGTGGCTGCATGTGATTGGCACAGTGGCTGCGTGTGATTGGCACAGTGGCTGTGTTTGGGAACAGTGGCTGCGTGTGATTGGCACAGTGGCTGCGTGTGATTGGCACAGTGGCTGTGTTTGGGAACAGTGGCTGCGTGTGATTGGCACAGTGGTGACAATTTATGGTGGCACAGTGGCTGCGTGTGTTGGGCACAGTGGCTGCATGTGATGGGCACAGTGGCTGCGTGTGATTGGCACAGTGGCTGCGTATGATTGGCACAGTGGCTGCGTGTGATTGGCACAGTGGCTGCGTGTGATTGGCACAGTGGCTGCGTGTGATTGGCACAGTGACTGCATGTGATTGGCACAGTGGCTGCATGTGATTGGCACAGTGGCTGTGTTTGGGAACAGTGGCAACAATTGATTGCACAGTGGCTGCGTGTGATTGGCACAGTGGCTGCGTTTGATGGGAACAGTGGCTGCGTGTGATTGGCACAGTGGCTGCGTGTGATTGGCACAGTGGCTGCGTGTGATTGGCACAGTGGCTGCATGTGATTGGCACAGTGGCTGTGTTTGGGAACAGTGGCAACAATTGATTGCACAGTGGTTGGGTGTGATTGGCACAGTGGCTGCGTTTGATGGGAACAGTGGCTGCGTGTGATTGGCACAGTGGCTGCGTGTGATTGGCACAGTGGCTGCGTGTGATGGGCACAGTGGCTGCGTTTGATGGGCACAGTGGCTGCGTGTGATTGGCACAGTGGCTGCGTGTGATTGGCACAGTGGCTGCGTGTGATTGGCACAGTGGCTGCGTGTGATTGGCACAGTGGATGTGTTTGGGAACAGTGGCTGCGTGTGATTGGCACAGTGGCTGCGTGTGATTGGCACAGTGGCTGTGTTTGGGAACAGTGGCTGCGTGTGATTGGCACAGTGGCGACAATTTATGGTGGCACAGTGGCTGCGTGTGTTGGCACAAGTGGCTGCATGTGTTGGCACAAGTGGCTGCGTGTGTTGGCACAAGTGGCTGCGTGTGTTGGCACAAGTGGCTGCGTGTGACCCCTCCCGGCCCTGCCTACTGTTATCACCGCGGCGGGGAACATTAGACAGCGTTCGTTTGAACAGCTGTTTTCCCCGCTGCGCATAGACACTCCCCCTTGGACGGATCTGTCCAATCGCGAGCAAGGGGGAGTGTCTATGTGACTCCCCCTTGCTCGCGATTGGACAGATCCGTCCAAGGGGGAGTGTCTATGCCATAGACACTCCCCCTTGGACGGATCTGTCCAATCGCGAGCAAGGAGGAGTGTCTATGTGACTCCCCCTTGCTCGCGATTGGACAGATCCGTCCAAGGGGGAGTGTCTATGCGCGGCGGGGAAAACAGCTGTTCAAACGAACGCTGTCTAATGTTCCCCGCCGCAGTGATTAACGTGGCAGCGGCGGCGGTTTCGGCGGCGGGGGTGGGCCGGATTAAAAGGTCCGCCGGGCCATATACGGCCCACGGGCCGTAGTTTGCCCAGGTCTGCTATAGACCATCCCTCCAAAATAGACAACTGTGTACATAGATCTAATGGTGGTCAGGCACTAAGGGCCAGATTCACAGAAAAAGTATGCCGGAGTATCTGCTGATACTCCGGCGTACTTTCAAATTTGCCGCGTTGTATCTTTATTTGGAATTCACAAACAAAGATACAACGGCATTTGGCTAAGATCCGACAGGCGTACGGCTTCGTACGCCTTCGGATCTTAGGATGCAATATTTCTGCGCCCGCTGGGTGGAATTTGCGTTGTTTTCCGCGTTGGGTATGCTAATTAGCTGTTTACGGCGATCCACAAAGGTACGCGCGTTCGTCGCATTCTCTTACGTCATCGCTAGTCGGCTTTTCCCGTCGTAAAGTTGCGATTGTTATTTAGGTGGTGTAAAATTAGACAGCCCATGTTAAAGTATGGCCGTCGTTCCCGCCTCGAATTTCAAATTATTATTTTTTTGCGTAAGTCGTCCAGGAATACGAAAGTATGTAACGCACGTCGCCGTTCAAAACATTACGTCGGGGCGACGTCATTTCGCACAAAGCACGGCGGGAAATTTCAAAACGGAGCATGCGCAGTACGTTCGGCGTGGGAATGCGCCTAATTTAAATGATACACGCCCCATTTGAATTAGGCGGGCTTGTGCCGGACGGCTTTACGCTACGCTGCCGCAAGTTTACAGGCAAGTGCTTTGTGAATCAAGCACTTACGCTGAAAACTTGCGGCGGTGTAACGTAAATGGGATACGTTACGCCGCCGGATTTCTACATGAATCTGGCCCTTTGCTTTTAGGGCAATTTAAACCACTTTTAACCAATTTTTAATTGCAAAAACAGCAGAATAGATAAAGCCAACATTCAACAACACCGCAGGCAGAGTAAGCAACGGCCTATGGGTCCGACACTAATTAAAGGCCCCATGACAACAGATCAAAGTAATATTGATGATCTTGAAAGAAAATAGTCTTAAAGCTTTCTTAAATTGTTTACAAAAGATAGAAAAAAAATGTATGAAATCAAAGAAATAAAACTTTACATTAAATACCACATAGAGAAAATAATGTATTAATGTAATGTAACCAATACCAAATGAAAGTACATAAAAAAAGACATCAGTTTGTCTATTAAAAACACATTTTCTTTTAGCTGTCATCTTGTAAAAAAAGTTGGTGCAACCTACGTACGTGTAATGTACAGTAGTGATGGTTATCCTTATCTAGTGGCCAATGTGCAAACTAAGTTCAATGCTAGCCCACTACAGCGTGCACACCAGAAACCTCCAGAAACCTGTGAGGGGGGCTCCATGGTTTTAACTGCCTAAGCCTAGGTTCACACTGCTGCGAATTCAAAATCACGGTAAAATGCGCGATTTTACCGCGATTTCGCGGCTGCGATTTTGCCGCGATTTCGGCCGCAAATTAATGTAAATCGCGGCCCGAAATCGCAAAAAGTAGTACAGGAACTACTTTTTGAAATCGCAGATGCGGCGTCGCACTGATTAGGACAGTGCCATTGCCGACAATTGCCGCCGATTTGAGATGCGATTTGACATGTCAAATCGTATCTCAAATCGTTCCAAATCGTACCCAGTGTGAACCAGGGCTCAGGGTCTCAGCAGAGTTTAATATGGCAGTGACCCGTTTACAGCGTTGTCAGAAACTGTTGGTGATCAGTTAATTTTGTCTGCTTGGTTGTTTTTCTAATCAAAAGCAGGATGAAAGTGGTTGAAATTGCCTGACAATCACTGTGTTTGGCCATCATTAATGATCTTATAGTATTGTATTTTTATCTGTTTTAGTTATTATCCAGATAAGGCTGCTGTTAAGCTAAGCTCAGGAAACTTTAACAAGAAATAGAGGAAAAATCCAACGGGTCACAGACAGAAAGATAAACCTGAGAAAAAGTCATAGAGCAATGGTCTTGCACAGTTTGTGTTTAAGCGTATGTAAACCCCAACAACATTTTCATCTGTAAAATATACAATTGAAAACATTTTGCTATACAGTATTTGTTCAACAACCATGAGTCATCATCTGTCAGGGGCAGAGGTGTTTCTAAAGTGTGGGAGTTGGGGCTATAGCCCTGAATCTGGGGCTCATAGCCCAGAGTCTCTTGCCACAGGGTCCCTGCCTAACCAGTGGGCCTCGGCTCCACATCAGCGCTCTTCACAGCCGGGTCTGTTCAATGTGGGAGCGAGGTGCAATGGGGAGCAGAGAGATGACATCTCTCACTACCCACCACACATTAGCGCTCTTCCACCCTTACAGCATGGTGGAGTGGAGGTCACATGCTTCCTCTCATTGGTGGAGCTCCACTCTGCAGCCAGACCTCCTTGCTTCAATGTGGGAGGTGTGGCGGGGAGCAGCGAGATAACATCATCTCTCACTGCCCACCCCGCATCACTGCTCTCCTGCCCTCACTAAATGGACCAGTGCTGCCAGCCTCCCACCAATGCAGCTACAATGCACATTTGGTGATACTGGCTGGCGTGGCCAGTGACAATCCACATCAGTTGGCAAGTGACAATCCACATCTGTTGGCAGGAGATGTGGCAAGTGACAATCTGCAAATGGTGGCAGGTGAAGTGGCAATCTGCAAATGGTGGCAGGCGATGTGGCAAGTGACAATCAGTGAATTGTGGCAGGTGACGTGGCAATTGAAAATCTGCAAATGGTATCAGGTGACAGTGACAAGTGACAATCCACATCTGGTAGCAGGCGACATGGCAAGTGACAATCCACATCTAGTGGCAGGTGATCCACATCTAGGTGGCAAGTGACAATCCACATCTAGTGACAGGTGATTCACATCTAGGTGGCAAGTGACAATCCACATCTAGTGGCAGGTGATTCACATCTAGGTGGCAAGTGACAATCCACATCTAGTGACAGGTGATCCACATCTAGGTGGCAAGTGACAATCCACATCTGGTGGCAGGCGACCTGGCAAGCGACAATCCACATCTAGGGGCAGGTGATAGTGGCAAGTAACAATGATGATTGATGCGCCAACACCATCCATTGCCCACAAAAAATTGCTTACCACCTGCGTGCCCCCCCCCCCCGCGGGCCTGCAAAATGGTTGGTGACAGCTGCTATGGGCTCTAGCCCCAGATCTTTTGCAGATCTAGCAACACCCCTGGTCAGGGGACCTCCCCACTGACAGATGAATGTAAAGAAAAGAATGCAGGCAATAGAAAAATGTTAAAGAAAAACGGCGTAGGGTCCCCCACCCAGTCCATACCATGCTTCTGGCATGGATTTTAAGGGGAACTCCGCACAATTTTTTTTTATTCTATTGCCTAGGCAATCCCAGGGAAGCCCGCTAACAGATGATGACCCATGGTTGTGGGCTGCTGGCTTCCCGGCCTGCTTCTTAACAAACATCGATTTCTTCTCATAGAATTAGAATTGGTCGGTCGCTTTTCGACGATCTGAAAAGTTTAGATTCATTATAAAACAAATAAACAAAACAAATTTTAATTGATTTCAATGAAATTCTTTACCATTTTATTCGGAGATTCCGAATCTCTGAATAACCAAAACGTTGTCCGAATTAGTATTTGGACTGAAAACTAATTATACATATCTACAACTAATAGTCCTTCCCTTCATGCCATAGTATTAGCTGTAAACTTAGACTCTGACTTGTCCTTTCAGCCCCAATCCAATTACTATCAAAAGATTATAGACTTCACCTCTGTAACATCTCTAAAATATGCCCCCTTTTAACCAATGAAACCACCAAGCCACACATTCACTTAATATTTCTCGACTTGACTATTGCAACTCCCTTCTCATAGGCCTCTACACAGGCTATGCCCTGTTCAGTCTACAATAATGCTTCTGCCAGATTAATCTACCTTATCAACCACTCAGTGTCCACCACTAATCTTTGCCAATCCATCCACTGGCTTCCAATTGTCCAATAAATGTAATTCAAGAGAGCAGCCTATGGTGACAACGCTGCATAGATACAGTACAGTTAGTGAGTGTTGTCACTATAGTAATTCAAAATACTAAATGTAATTCAAAATACTAATAACATACAAAGTCATTCACAGCTCTGCCCCGAACTACATCTTCAATCTTGCCTCAAAATATCACCCAAACTGTCCACTCTGGTCCTCCTAAAATAATTTCATGGGAGGATACCACAGAGGAAGCCACTGCTGTCCAAAAAAACATTGCTGCACGTTTACAGTTTGCACAAGAGCACCTGGATGTTCCACAGCAGTACTGCAAAATATTCTGTGGACAGATGAAACCAAAGTTGAGTTGTTTGGAAGAAACACACAACACTATGTGTGGAGAAAAAGAGGCACAGCACACCAACATCAAAACCTCATCCCAACTGTGAAGTATGGTGGTGGGGGCATCATGGTTTGGGGCTGCTTTGCTGCGTCAGGGCCTGGACGGATTGCCATCATCAAAGGAAAAATGTATTCCCAAGTTTATCAAGACATTTTGCAGGAGAACTTAAGGCCATCTGTCCACCATCTGAAGCTCAACAGAAGATGGGTGTTGCAACAGGACAACGATCCAAAGCATAGAAGTAAATCAACAACAGATTGGCTTAAACAGAAGAAAATACGCCTTCTGGAATGGCCTAGTCAGAGTCCTGATCTTAACACGATTGAGATGCTGTGGCATGACCTCAAGAAAGCGATTCACACCAGACATCCCAAGAATATTGCCGAACTGAAACAGTTCTGTAAAGAGGAATGGTCTAGAATTACTCCTGGCCATTGTGCCTGTCTGATCTGCAACTACAGGAAACTTTGGTTGAAGTTATTGCTGCCAAAAGGAGATTCAACCAGTTATTAAATCCAAGGGCTCACATACTTTTTCCACCTGCACTGTGAATGTTTACATGGTGTGTTCAATAAAAACATGGTAACATTTAATTCTTTGTGTGTTCTTAGTTTAAGCAGACTGTGATTGTCTATTGTTGTGACTTAGATGAAGATCAGATCACATTTTATGAGCAATTTGTGTATAAATACATATCATTCCAAAAGGGTTCACATACTTTTTATTGCAACTGTGTATATATATATATATTATATATATATATATATATATATATATATATATATATATATATATATATATATATATATATACCCTTTTCTGGACTTTTTTCAAAGTAAACTTTAACCAAAAAAAGAGAAGGCTCCAGCATGTTGTTATATTATACTGTAAATTACAGGGAGCTATAATAAAGATTGTAGCAGTGATTTCTCTAGAGATGAAGAAGTTCTTACCCTGGGACTACATTATTTTATTTGACGACTGGAGATTGCTAGACTAAAATAATGTTGTGAAAGATGTAACAGAAATAACAGATCTACCACTGGGACTATTTATTGTGTCTGAGAAGATGTCATGCTCAGCAAAGTGTATCAGTGTGCATCAAAGGGTAGTATACTGCAGGTCTCTAGAGAGGCATTGATGTACAAGTACAGTTTGTAAAAAAGAACATAATGCAAATGAAGAACTTGGTTTTGAATGATGAAATGTAATTCTTTACTTGTCTGAAAAAAAATCCCCATGCCGAGTTGAACTCATACATATCATTTTTGCTCTGATTGGTGCTAGGGGACCAAATCCAAGTAACAAGCTTTTGATAAGTATCAACTGTAAAAGCAGTCTGCCATTTGATAAGAAATTAAAGTGACTTCGTAATTTTTATAGTAACATCTGCAAATCTTGTAAAACCAGCTGCTGTTGTAATAGATATATATATATATTCAAATATGAGAATGAAAGCTAAAAGACAATAACCCACCTTCCTCTAGTTCATCCATGCTGGTAATCTTGATTGATCCATCAATGGTGTAGATGTAGCGAACACCTTGGGGCAAGTTAATATTATCAGAGAGAGACCTGGTCAAGTCAGCCAGCAAAGCGTCAAAACTTCTAAATCGGTCAGGAGAGACGGCGTATACTATCCCCTTGAAGTATCGATCGCCGTTACGATAGAACCGTACTTTTTTGGCTTTCTTTTCATTACTGAGGGCCTGCAAGGTACGGGTTCTGTAAAAACTGCAGTGAGCACTGTGTGTAGGACTGGGCAATCCATTCATCCGAGATGTTTTTGCATTCCTCGAAGTCTTATCCCGCTCGTCAAAGTGTCCAAAATCAAGCTCCATGTCTTAGTTCCTCTTGAGACCTAGAAAAGGCAATCATGCAGAGATGACAATGTTACTTCCATGTCTCTTCTAGAGAAACTAACAAACAGGGCAAATCCCCTTGTAACATTAATAATTCCTTCCACTTGTTACCAGCACATTCTCATGTTGCTCATAGATGGTAAATAATTGATACTGTAAAGTGACTGAATTGAGGCATGTCCTAAATGCTGAGATTGCTAATTGAGGCAAACGGCAGACTAAACACCTGAGCCCATACAAAGCCAAGAGGGTATATGAACCTTGAAGATGAATGCGCTTAGTTTATTCAAGTGAAGGTGACTTTGTCTAATTTAGTCTACTTAAACAGATTGTTTGTATAGCTGCCTGCAAGTCTTTCTCTCTCTTAAAAAATATAAATAAAAAATGAACAGATATCCTGTCTACATATGGTGACTTATTGTGGACTTTGCTGCCTGGCTGTTATACTAATGTAATGGTTCCAATACTTGTCTGAGGCTGGGTTCACACCTAAAATGGATGCAACTCATAGTAGGGGGTCCAGTGCTTCCTTATTCTGTTTCAGGGACGAATCAGGCCCAAATGTTTGCCTGAATTCTGTCCCAAAACAGATCCAAAGGCGCACAGGACTCCTGTGCAATCCGCCCTGCAGCCGCCATGGAGATGTGTGAACCGGCTCCACTGACGAACGGTCAAAATCTCCTGTCATGTAAATTGGATGCGGGGAAACCTGCATCCAATTCGCACTAGTTTGAACCCAGTCTCAGTCAGTGACCTGATAGTAATATTCATATTATAAGTTCTGACTTCACTTGCTGCATGATGCACTAAAATTAGAGAAGGCAAATTAACAGAAAAGTGTCATAAAGGACAGAAAACTTCTTAGGTCGAAAGTACAAGTATCCTTTAACAAGCAAGCATAAGTATGAGAAATACCTCCTGAGATACATTACACCATTCTGAAATATCTCTGACATCTTGTAACACTTTTCTTAAAGTGGCTGTAAACCTCAGTTAATAAAAATGAACAAATCACTTCCTTCTATAGTGTGTATATGCCTCAATCCAAAGCACCAAGTGTGGCTCCTCTCTGATCTCTCACACAACAGCCTCCTGGGACATAACCAGCCCCCCTCCAGCACACAATAGGTGATTGACAACTTCAGCTCTGTATATTTGCCTGTATCAGTGTGTAGAGGTGGATGTGTCCTTTCCCTCACTCAGGTTTCAATGGAGCTCTGTGCTCTAGCTATGTAGTGTGTGTGTGTGTGTGTGTGTGTGTGATGTCAGATCCTTTCCCCCTGCTCTCTAGTGGTGGGGACAACCCCCCCCTCTCGTGGCATGAAGAGCATAGAGATTTCCGGTGACCAGATGGTCACCATTCATCT
Source organism: Rana temporaria (assembly GCF_905171775.1). NCBI lineage: Eukaryota > Metazoa > Chordata > Amphibia > Anura > Ranidae > Rana > Rana temporaria. The sequence continues at coordinate 88,263,020 of NC_053497.1, read as the reverse complement.
CTATGACTGTCGGAGGCCCAGGCACAATGTTATGACGTCGGCTGGAAAGCATTGGATCGTTCATTTTTTTATCTGATGCTTTCCAGCCTGGAGGAGAGATGTGGGGTCCTATAGACCCCACATCTCCCCATAAAGAGGACCTGTCAGGCACCATACCCATTACAAGGGATCTTTACATTCCTTGTAATAGTAATAAAAGTGATCTTTTTTTTTTTTTTAAAAGAAAGTGTAAAAATAAATATTTAAGTAAAATAAACAATAATAAAAACATTTCTAAAGCTCCCCGGTCCCCGTGTGCTCGCGCACAGAAGCGAACACACACATAATTCGGACCCACAGAAGTAAACGCCGTTTGAACCACACATGTGAGGTATCACTGTGTGTGTTAGAGCACAAGCACCAATTCTAGCACTAGACCTCCTCTAACTCTAAACTGGTGACCTGTAAAAAAAATTAAAGCGTCGCCTATGGAGATTTTTCAGTACCAAAGTTTGGCACCATTCCACAAGTGTACACAATTTTAAAGCATGACATGTTGGGTATCTATTTACTCAGCGTAACATAATCTTTTACATTATACAAAAAAAGGGTGTCTTAAAAAAACATATATGATATTTGGGGGGTTCTAAGTATTTTTCTATCAAAAAAATTATAATTTTTACATGTAGGAGAGGAGTACCAGAATGGGCCCGGTATGGAAATGGTCAAAGGCTAAGTTCCCATGTGTGCAGGTGGATGCAGGCACGGGACAGGTTCTGAACCCGCAACCAAACCCCGCTGCTTCTTTGCATATGCGTGGGGCTGCGATTCATTCTTAATGGCACCCCACGCATTCAGTTGGGAGAATTGCATGTAATTTCCCTCCAGCTGCATTTTAAAAAAGGTGCAGGAACCTTTTTCCTGCATGAAACACAGGCACAGCGGCCCATTAAAATTAATGCTCTGCTGGGCCTGAGAAAACACGGCTCTCAGAGCGCTTAGGTGTGAACCTAGCCAAAATGCTTAGGACAGTTTCGCACTACAATTTTTTTTCGTTTTAACTGTTCCTTTGTAAATATTTTCTAACCTTTAAATAAAAGCATATTATGAATACATTTAAAAATGGAAAGGTTGCAAGTTTGATTAATGGTCAGATCTGTAATAAATCCACAATTAAAACCTGGGAATGTGCCTGGAAATTAGGGACAGGTGGCATCTATGTCATGGACAGGCCTTGTTTAGACTAGACAACACGTGATGGATCTGAGGATGGCACGCCCACTTCTTTATCATTTTACTGACAGCTGACAGCATGCGTAAACTGCTGGGAATGTAATATGCTTGCCAAATGTCTGTGTCATCGGGTTAAACAAGTCAAGGAATAATGAAAATGTTAGAACATATATGAAGATGAAAAAATCATATGTTCTATAATAACACTAGGGTACTGTCACACAAAATATAACTGTTACAGGTATGGGCATTGTCTGTTGATAATATAGAAAAAAATCAGGTGGTGGTAAGTTATGGGAAACCCGAAGAGATGACCCTCAGCTGATGTGAACACCCTGTCATGTTATGCCAGTCCTGTTAGTTATAACCGGGGTGTAACTGCATGCCTCACAGCTCATCTCTCTTTCATTTTTCCCAAGCCTTCACTTTTTTAAAAAAATTGTCTATAAATGTGCTTTTAGCCAAAGTATTTTTCAGCATTTCCCATGACTCAACTTCATGAATCTGTTTTATTCTTACTCGAGCCACATTTCCTAAATATAAAAGACAATCCTCGTACATGTGCCATGATGTCATCTATTTGATTCTGCCGCAGCCTGAGCCCACACAAAAGAATCAGTTACCATGGTTGAGGGATGCAACAAGAAAGGCAATTATCACATGGCAGACTCTGCCAGTAGTATGACCGAAGGCAAAGCTGGCAACACAGACGTCGTGTGAGGGATGTTCAAATAGGATTAAAGGACCGGTCTAATCTTAACATGACAATGTAAAAATGTAAATGATGTAACTACATGGCTAATTTCAGAAGAGAAAAATACTGATCATTGCCTCATACTAACCCTAATGTGGATATTTAAAATTACCCATGGAAATGGTTTTTAGTTGAAAAAAATATTTTAACACACAATACGTTAACACATGAAACACCTATTTTAAAAGTCAATTGAAAAACTCTATCAGACATTTGCTCCTGGCGAAAAATTTGCTTATCTAAATTTTTCACCAAGTGTGACTTTCTATGCTTTCCCCACCACCTTAAGACCCAGGAGTTTGTGATTTCTGGTGGGACGTGAGCCAATCAGGTATTTAATACTTTTAACAAAAATTGCATTCTTGAGAGATGTGATGCAACAGATGCCATAAAAAATCTTTGACCTGCTAGGAGCAGCAAAACCATGTGTAGCGCCTATGTACTTTATAGTACTGGTGCTAGTCAAATTTAAGTATAGATCAGAGTATAGTTAGACTCTGATCCTGATTTTTAGATGTGAGAATAGGGCCTCTGTCTCAGCTTGGCTGTGCTGTGGGTCATTCTGCTGTGTCGGGGTGTTCTTCCAATATCAGTACTGCAGGTGGCAGCAGTGGAGTCGAGGTTTGGGTGCTCTTCCCAGCAGCCAATCACGAGGGTTTGTCCTCGCTGTGCATGCTGGGGAGGGGTATTTATGGGACAGACTTCATTGGTTCTGGGTTCTTCTTCGTCGAGTGTGGCACCCACCTTTAGGGTGGCCACATCACGGCGCCCCGGCGCTATGGCCTACCTGGCCAGGGCGTGCATGCCACGCGGTGTTCCTGGCTCTGGGACCATGTTGGGGATCCAGTGAGCGACTGGGTCCCCTCTTTTGAAGATCCCAAGCTGGGTGCTGTTCGGTGGGGAGTCGGTCTGAGGAGCGACATTGAGAGGCTGACAGTCCAATAGGGCTTGTAAGAAACCACCGGGGATCACAGGTAGCCGGACACTGCGGGACTGATCATCTGTCAGTCGGTACCTGGGCGACAAGTTGAAGGAGATCCAGACGTAACTCAACCAAGGAGGCATATCTCCAAGAAATCTACCTAGAGATGACCTGTGGCAGAGGTATCTTCTGAGGCTCATTGAGAGGGGTCTGTGGCAGAGACTTTCTCCCAAGTTCAAGTTCACCAAAGAGGGTCTGTGGCAGAGACTTATTCCTATATCTGTCCGAGTGATACTCCGGCTGCCATGTCAGTGAGAGAGGCAGACAATTTCTTTCACCGCTCCAGGTGAGTCTCATAGGTCATCAAGGGTAGTTTGAACCACCAGGGTGCCGGCAATGCTGATTGTAGCAAAAAAACGAAAAGAACTCTGGACAGCCGCACTCCAAAATGACTTAAAATAAAGTTGGTCTTTTAATGTAAAAAGTACATACAGGCACTGCAAACAACGGGTACAGAATGGCCGACGCGTTTCACGCTGCAATTCAGCGCTTAGTCATGGCCATTCTGTGCCCGTTGTTTGCAGTGCCTGTATGTACTTTTTACATTAAAAGACCAACTTTATTTTAAGTCATTTTGGAGTGCGGCTGTTCAGAGTTCTTTTCGTTTTTTTGCTTCAGTGAGAGAGGCCTGTCCGGGTAAACTGAACCCACTCCGGCGGGAATGGCGAAGAGAAGTGTTACTTTTGGGAGCAGGACTGTTTCCTATCATTACGCCTGAATCTGCTATTCTTCCTCCTTTCAACTTTACTTTCCTCACCACAAGTTTTATTGTTTTTTCCCAGGTGGGTAATAAAGAGCACAGCAAAAGAGCACCTGTCGAGGACATTCCTTTACTTCTGTTTATGCACATACGCATCATTCACCCCTAGAGCCACAAGGTAACACGCTGCCCAAAAATCGAGCAGCTCCAATGGGGGTAATGCTACACATAGTTGACATAGAGCTGATACCGAGAACTCTATGAACAGAGCCCGATCATCTACAAGTCAACCTAGGCAGAGATGTGGGGCCCGGTAGATGTTCAGGGGGCCCAATTACAGCCTTCATATTCAAGTAAACCAGAGGGATAACAAAACTGATAAAAGCTGTGTACCTGCTTGTCACTTCAAAAAAGAGGAAGTTGGTGTCTGATGGGACAGGCCATGCCAGTACAGACAATGCACATGGGGTGTCTTCTCTGTGCTTATTGCAATCCTTATTAATGTCATTTGAAGGGATGTTGGGCTAAACTGCAACTTTGCTAAGGGTCTTATTCTTCCTTAATCTTCATGACAATGGATCTCATACATACTGTATGGAGTGAGTACTAGGGTACAAGATGCATGGGTGTTTTTTGTTTAGGTAATCATACCTAATCACTAAACTTTGAAACAAAAAAGAGCAAATTATCACAAAAGGTCTTGTGTAGCAACATGAGTCAATTAACAATTAGGAATACTTGTTCACAGCCACTGATCGGCATCAGTGCTCCCTGAAAGCTTGAACATCATTGGCACATGTGAGGAAATAACTCCCTTTTTAAATAAACATGTTGATACATAAGGCCCTAATTATTTCTAAATTATTTATAATTGAAAATACAATTAGCTTTGATGATGAGAGGACACTAAAACAAATTACAATCAAGGCACAGTACACCATGTAAGAAGATAATGAAACATAGTGGCCACTGTAGATGATCTCTCTTTAGGATGATATAATCTGCCAATATTTTCCCATACATGTCGAAAAAATTGTTGGCATTTGACTATTCATCAACTGCTAACAATCTGTCACATGTAACCTGTCATTTAGAAATCACTCTAATCTACATTGTAGGATAAACCAAATAGCCAAATAATGAATCAGATGAATGATCAAGAAACTTAGTTCAGTGACTGTTGATGTCAAACTTGGTGGTTGTAGTATCTCAGAAACTGGCAACATGGCATTTTTATACATTATAGTCCATAGAGCTTAGAGAAAATGGTGGGAAAATAAACAAGAAACATCCAGTAAGCATCAGTTCTGTGGTGAAAACACTGTTATTAAGAAGGCCAGAGAAAAATGGCCAGACTTGTCCAAGGTCATAGAAATCCTCCACTTACTCAAATAACCACTCTACTCTATAGTGGTCTACTGGAAAACATAAAAAAAAAAAAAAAAAAACACGTGTTGAACCATGAAAGCCAAAGACCATACCAGGTTGGGCAAGAAGATGAAATTGAAGCTACAGAGGTCACATGGTCAACAAAACCGAGTAATAGAAGACTGGAAAAATGTTGCCTGGTCTGATCAATCTCAATTTCTACTGCAACATGCTGGTAGTAAGATCAGAATATGGTATACTGTACACAGAATGTAACCATGGATACATCTGGTCTTGTGTGAGCAGTTCAGGCAGCTGGTGGGTAGTGTGATGGTTCGGGGGATATTTTTTTCAGCACACAATACATAGTTAGTCAGGTTGAAAAAAAAGACAAAAGTCCATCTAGTTCAATAGAGTCAAACTAATTCAACCAATAGAACCCATCTAACTCAACCAATAAGCCCATCTAGTTTGACCAATAAAAGCGATTAATTTGACCCCTTAATGCCAGATAACCATTATTGAAACGCTACAACATGCATCAGTAATGTAGTTGACTATATGCACTTCTATAGGGGTCCTAGCAAGGCGTACCTAATAAACTGGCCACTGTATGCATACAAGTTGTGATACCTTCACCCAAAAGTAACAATATACTTTGTAAGTGGGGAGGTAAATGTGTTTAGGGAATAAATAAGGCATATGAACCTTAATTACCAAAATTTGCAACTTGAACCTTAGTCCATCACAGTCTTATATGTATGCTGTTATTATCTGTGGTTGGGGATGAACAAACTTGTAAGTATCTGGCCCTCCTCCCAGTCTACAAATAAGCAGATTAAGCAAATCCAGTTTAAATCTGAATCTAACCAGCTACGTTATCTCATAAATAGGATAAATGCTATCATCAAAATGATAAGCTTAAATATAACCAAACACATTTGTGCAAAGAAATATATTTCAAGAAAATGTATGTATTCGGAGTACCCTTGTGGAAAGCATATAAACTAGAATCACCCAGAAAATGCATTCCTCTAAAATTTGCAATCAGTACGTGATGGCGAGCAACAAAGGATTATTGATCAGCAACTAGACAAGCCAACCATCAACCACATGTTCAGTTTCACACCCACAGCACCAGAAATAAACTCTGTGTTATTAGCTAGCCAAATAAAAAAAAAATACTTATTTGTGCTAGAGTGTCTAACACAATGGCACTGGCTAGTCAGGATGGAAATAACTGCTCTAAAATGAACCCTTCCATCGAATGTTTTTAAATCAGCCCTGTGTATTGTTCCAAGGTTCTATATCTCTGCTATCCATCCTAGACATCATGCTGCAGAGAATGGGTGGAACAGGAAAAGCTGGTAATATATATTCTACGGCACAGCTGCACCACTGTACATAGGTATTGGAAGGAAGGTGTTAACTCCATGACAATTGGCCTCTCCCATTTCTCTACATTCTGCATGTTTAATATGTATATGTATCAGCATAGCATTCTTCACCTCTGGCTGTACTGCACCAGGGGATGTATTATTACAATCCTATGTAGAAATGGAGGCACACCTCTTCACGTAATGCCCTGCTAATTCTCTGAATAAATTAAAATTTCGAGGGAAAAAAACGTGCTACCTGCTCACAATTTAAATTCTCTTTAATATGCTAACTGAGCAAACTTCTTTGTTTCTTACTTCCCTAAACCATTACCATTTTCTTGTTATATCTTTAGTTTAAAGATTTACCTGTGATCGATGCATGACTTTATATTACATATTGCTTCAGAAAATATCATATTGTCATTCTGATTTATCAAATATCACTGGACAGCATACAACGCATTGTTAAGTATTAATTAAAAATGTACGCTACATTTTCTTAAATAAAAACGTTTTGATTGTGCAAAAAAAGTATAAATGAAAAGGACTAAAAATATAGATAAAGATATAGGTACTGCTTTTCATTTCATTTCCATGCATCTACCAAGCCCTCTGTTACCGTAACAACCATTCTTGTATGAGATAAGCAGCACAGCAATCGACTTACTGTCTGTCACCTATGTGACACAGCAGACAACCCCCCCCTCCCCCCCTCCCCCAGGACCACTCCTCTAATAAAATTCTACATCACAATTATTGTACAATTATTGTACAAATTCCATTTGTTAAAGCCTACTGGTTTATGCACATAGCTGCAATCAGTACTATAATTATTAAATATTACTAGATATAATATGCTCAGTTTAAAATAAAAAAAATGATCTGATTGTATTTTAGTGGGTGAAAAGTGCTGCAGTAAACATTTGGTTATTCTACATAATGCTCTACATTATCATTTATACGGTATGGCAAGCACTGAATTCAGAATGAATAGGCAAACACATGCATTGCTGGAAAGCAGCTACTCACCGTGCTGCCACTGGTACAAGCTGAGGATGCTGTTGGAATGATGACTATTTCCAATCTGCCTTTGTTATCTGAGCTCCAAGCCAAGGGATTCCTACCAGTGTGGGAGTCTGCTTCCAGGTCCTAGTGCCTAAAATCAGACACTCCTCTTGCTCTGGTTTAACCCCTGTTCTAAATGCTTCTAGAAGCACTGAGCAGTCTGTGATCAGTATATAGAAGGATTTGATCCTTAA